>NW_027498126.1:0-132010 GCF_021521415.1 Bidens hawaiensis
TTAATCTCTTTATCCAAAAATTACCAAAAATTCACAGAACTCTTATTTTCATGTGTAGAACATCCCTGAAAAATTTCATGACCCAACTCTAAACCATCAACAATCTGTCCCAAAAACTCATAACCGAACATAACCGAATATACCTTTCGTTTTCCGCCACTACAAGCTACAAACTCATCTTTCCGCCTTGTCTACCACTAAATACAGAATCTACAAACAACATACCACAATACCAAGCAAGTTACACTCACGATCAAGCCATTTCTTCCATGGTTACGGTTATGATACTAAAAACAAAGATTTAACCGTAAAAATTCGTTTTTGACTCGTTTAACTCATTTCTTGGACCAAGATCCCTTGTATAACTTGTATACATCACTTGATCATGCAAGAATCGGTTTCATCTCGGGTTTCCACCCATTTTTCATTTGAAACCTCATTTTCTTGAAAGAAAACTCAAGAAAGAACTATGAAAACGATTATATCTCGATTTTTACCTTGGTTTCTTGATTAAAGACTTGGGTTTTTGTATGAAGGTTTGAAAGGTTGAGAGGATTTGGACTTGGTTGAATGAGAAAAAATAAAATGAATTGTGTTTTGGTGTCATATGGTCCGATCGGACATGGATGGAGGGTGGGGTGGGACCCACAAGTTCATTCATGGCCACACATTCGGATTACGCAATCTGGATAATGTTTTGGATAATCTGGTTCAGTTCGTTTTTCAGTTAAACGTCTAATTCGGCTTAAAACGGTCGTTTTTCGGCTTTAAAAAAGAAATTTATATAAAACCGATTTAAAAACTTTAAAAACTTAAACCATGATGTTTATTAACTTAAAACATCATATCATTAATTATCGTGCATCTTTTTCGGCTTGATCGATCGTCTCTTGCTCGGTTTGGTATTAAAGGTTTCGTTTAACGTACCGACGTACTATTAAATCGAAATCCTTTTTCTGTGCTTTAATCCACTTACCCCGAAGCTTTAATACTTCGTAACATCACTAAATATCATATATCTCGTCTATAATTGAACCCTCGATTCATTCGGGTTTCAATAACTATCGCTCGTTTGATCGCATAATCAATTAATCGTAATTTCAATACGACTAGCTGTACATTCGAGTATAATTCGTACTGTGAATCTTATATACTCGTATAAACACATTATAATTCATATATTTAGTATTAAATAACACGTAAATGGTATATTCCGGCTAGGGTATACCTGAATTTGCCGGAACCGTTACATTCTCCCCCCGTTAAGAAATTTCGTCCTCGAAATTTTACACGCCCACTATCTCCCTTCGAGAGAAAGGTGGGAGGTTTTTCCTTCAGAATTCACCCTCGCGTTACCAAGTATAATCTGGTCCTCGCTGTGAATTTCCACTTAATCTTAATTAATAATGCTTGGTATGTCCAAACTGTTTAGTTTTCCCGTCTACTATCTCTACGGAATTAGTTATGATATCAAACATGTCTTCTACGAGTACTTCTATTACTAGTACTTTCGTTGCCTCATCATTAGGCACTTTTCAATCCGTATACATGGCAAAATATCATGTATAGTACTTAGCCCCTGGAGTACTTTAATTGATAAACTAAATGACTAACCATGGAGATAGTTCTCATGGGGTCCAATTTATCTAGAGGCTATTTTCGGTTTTGCCAAACCTCATATCACCTCTCTAAGGTGATGCCTTAAAATACTTTGTCACCCCTTTCCGGCGACGATGGTTTCCTTTGAATGTTGGCATAACTCCTTTGCCAATTACGCGCTGCTTTCAATTTGTCTTAAATATTATAAATCCGATTGGTTGTTTCTCTAATCAATTCCAATCTTATGGCTTGATTGACGCCCATTTTCAATTTAACAAATTGGTGATAATTACTTCACCCATAAAAAGCTTCAAGCTCTCGATGCTTCCTTCCCCGCCTTCCAATAATGGAAGTAGGGTGACTATTTTGATCTGAGATAATTGAAAATGGCACTCCACGACGAGATACCATTTCACCATCAGGAATTTAGGCAAGAATTCATTGTGGTAATCGTCATAGATTGGAATGAAATGCGAGGATTGGTTAATCGATCCGCGATTACCCAATTTTCCTCATGCCTTTGATACATCTTGGGAATTTGCATCCCGAAATCCAATGTAATTTACTCCCACTATCATTGGCGACTTTTCTGTTATTGTGGCGTTCCCAAGGGTTTTCGGTATGCAGCCTTATCTCTTGCATAACTTAAATTTTCACCAATATACGTAACCATATCTTTCTCCACTCTCGGTCATTAACAACATCCTTTCAGAGATCTGTATCATCAATAGTCAAATCCGATCCCAGATGTATGGATTATTTCGATCTATGCGCTTCGTCAATGATTAATTCACGAAGGTCATGGAGGGTCGGGATCCAAATCCGATTTTTGAAGTAGAGAATTTCGTCCACGCGCTGTTCGAAATTCTCCTCATTGCCGTAAAGTTCCTCCTTTTCCAATTGTCCCTCTTTCAACGCCTCACGTTGAGCGACTCGAATCAGATCCGAAAAGTTCGACTGGACTATCATCCCCAACGCCCTCATTCGCAATGGCTTAACCCGATCTTTCCTACTCAAGGCATCGGTTACGACGTTAGCCCTGCCGGGTGGTAACGGATGTCACAATCATAATTGTTTAACAACTCAACCCATCTTATTTGGATCTTTGCGTAATCCCCGTTGCTTTACAACATGACCAAGGGATTATGCCCTCTTTATTCAAAATCACATTTCGAAAACTTCGCGTATAGCTCATCTTGCTTTAACACTTCCATAATTTTCCTTAAACGTCGTTCGTGCTCTTCTTTATGTTGCAAATATATCAAAATATTATCAATGAATGCTATGACAAATTTGTCAAAATAAAGTTTACAGACCCGGTTCATGAGTTCCATGAACACTGCCGGCACATTTGTTAGCCTGAACGGCATGAATAAGAATTCACAATGGCCGTACGAGTCCGAAACGCTGTTGTTGCAACGTCCCCTTCTTGGATTTCTCATTTGGTGATAACTATAGCTAAGATCAATTTTTCTAAAGATAAATCGCCCTTTGCAGTTGGTTAAACAGATCATTTACTTCGAAGAAGTGGATACCTATTCTTGATCGTCACTTTATTCAATTCTCCCTACTCGATACATATCCTAACTCTTCCGTCCTTCATTTCCCAAATACACCGGTGCACCCCATGGTGACTAACTAGGTCGTATAAAATCTTATCCAACAATTCTTGTAATTGATTGGATAATTCTTGCATCTCGGACGGTGCAAGTCGGCAGGATACTTTAGCAACAGGGCCAGCTTGAGACATTAAATCGATTCTGAATTCGACCTGTCGGGTTGGCGGTAATCCAGGGAGTCCTTCTGGGAAAACTTGTGGAAATTTGCGCACCACCGGGATATCTTATGTGTGTTTTCCTTTAAATACTTTGGCAATCACGTTTGTTAAATACACCACGTCTTCTTGTCGTAAATATTATGACATCTCAAGATGAGATTAGAGTGGTAACATAATACCGTAAACTTTTCTCTGTATCTAATCGCTTCATCGTCCGAATGAGAGCTTCTAATCATCTTCTTTTCATATTTGATTTCAGCTTCATGTTGAGTTAGCCAATCCATGTCAACTATTACGTCAAAACTTCTTAACTTTGCTGGTCGTAGGTCAAAAGGGAAAGGTTAATCGTTCAGAATAATAGGACAATTCCGAACAATTTAGTTAACCATTAGGGATTTACCGTTAGCGATTCTACAGTATAGGGTTCTATAGTTTCACTAATCGGTATCTTTCCCAAGGGTAGGAGATTAACAGGAATTAACTATTATCGACGACCGTAAAAATATCATTGGTGCCTATTGATTTGAAACTACAACATACTTAATACCACCTTTGGATCATGACGTGCTTTATTCGTATTACTCACAAAAGCACTGCTCCTTGCTTGATCAGAGGTTGATGCTTGTCATGAGGATCGTCTCCCAACTACACCTTGGTTCAACTTTGGGCAATTTCTCTTGAACGTTCTGTACTGCCACATTCATAGCAAATACAATTGTTTGGCATAATTTGATTTCTTTGGGTGGATTGTTATTGAAGTTGTTGGGTTCGGAGTGGTCGTACAGGAATGGGTTGGGGGTTGCCGGTTCACATGGCTTCAATTGGTTCTACAATTGGGACATTACGTCTATCTCTACCACACCTGTGGCCTACTATCACCTGACATTCTTCATCCTGCCGATAACCACATTTTCCACATTTAAGGAAGGACCCTTTATGCGGTTCATGTATTCGCAACAGAACTAGTCTTAGTATAATTCTGGGTTGTAGGACGTACCTACTTATTCAAAAGCCCATCTTGCACTATACCATTATCATTTCTCTTCTTCAACACTTGACGTCTCACCTAACGTCCTTCCAGTCCGCTTCCATAGAGTCAAATATATCAATGCTGGCTTGTGACACAACCCTTCCGAAGGTTGTATGTTTTACAGGATTGTCTATACTCGTTATCGATGGAGTTAGTCCCCGATATAGCGCTCACTTCGCTTAGTTTCAGGAGTAATTAGCCATGTTATCAGACATGACAATTCCTTCAAACGATTAGCGTGTTCTAAGTGATCAGCACACAACATTTCTATCTTCCATAGCTCAGTTTCCAACTCTGAACTCAATTACTCGAATAAGAGTGCTCCGGTACTAGAATTTTAAATCCTGACTATATCATCTGAGTAATAATTTTCCAACTATAATTTTTGTACCATCGTGTTCCATCACGATACAACATAATCTACCAACATATCTGTAGCATATTTCACTACACAATATTCTAGACTCTTACCAATATCCTTAACCATTTCGATCTTTTCCATCCACTCGCTAATCTATTCCTCCCTTTACCATCAGTAAACTATTAATAATTTCCTTACCACAACCAACAAACATATCCTTCATACCGGATCTAATTCATTACGACTACTATTCATGTTTAGTATATAACTAATACTTGTAGTCATAATGGCATTCGGTGGGACGTTATCACTCTTAGTAATACCACTAAGAATTGAAATACTCATAATCATGTGATTGCTCGCTCTATAATTCTGCATTCACATTTGCATCAACACTAGCAGTGATCTGTGATACTACATTCGGTATCATCATCTGCTATCCTTGAGCAATCAACTGAATCATATCAATCTCCATCATTGGAGTTACTCTTTTTATGTCATTCTGCCGTACTCATCCCGTACGTAGTAATCAATACTAATCTCACCATATAACTCGTTACCAGCTCAATCATAACAACAGGTACACATACACACCAAATATTATCACATATATTACACATACCGGCATCTAGTATATATGTCCCACAAATATAATAACATATGGACTTAACCTGACATCGGTTAACGTTTAAATATGTTTCATAACCCTTGTCACCAACTGACATATAGACCTTTCTCAACAAAGATCAATGTTTAATATGCTCGATTTCAATATCCTTTTGCATGTCAGCACAACCGATACATGCTCACCGTGAGCACCGAACGATTACGTACCACGGAGTTATAATATCCGTGTCTATTCGTATATCCGGCATACACAGTATACCTCCTACGAACGAACAACCAACTATGCCATAATGATTCCAACACTTCTTTGTGTATAGGTAATCATTCTATTCGAGCATACATGGGTGTAAACATCTAACGGATGTAAGGATAACATAGGAAGTTATTAGAATAGGCGGTACCGGTGTTGGTAGGGTATGGGATTTATCAATTTTTGGTTGGGAGTGACGGTTACTAGACATTTCTGGTTAATGTCAAACGGGAGATTTGATTTGGTACCATCATAACTATAACCCGATAAGTCCGACTTATCACCAACCGATGCCCTAGAAATTTCAGCATCCTCGGTACTTTTTATTATCACATCCCCCGGTTCCTTATCCGGGTCTTATTTCCCAATACTTGAACCCACAAGATATGCACACGTATATATATATACACATTAGCACATATAAATAATATTATATACTGTACACATATGTTGCCATTTTTACCTATTAATGTACCCCGCGACATTCCCCTGAATTCCCTCGTGCGGACAAGTCTGTTATTATGTTCCGGACCATAATAACTCACTTGTCCATCCAAGTTCATCCAGACCTCGTCACTATAAATTATTAGTTGATATTCAGATCCTATAACACTTGAGCTACTGGTTATATTTTAGGTATCTTTTAAAGACATCCTAATTCTTTTATAACCAATGGCTCTGATACCAAGTTTTGTAACACCCCGTGACCGCAGCGGAAACGTAAACGGGATGCGACAGACACCTCTGATATCAACTACATTGTTTATAAAGAAAACCGAATGCATTAATATACTTCAAAATTACATTATCTCATCTTTCATTACCGTCTAGGTGATACACACATCATACAATACGGTTCATAATTCTATCTGCTATAATGTATCCTAACGTCCAGCACGCAGAACTTACACACATCAAGCACTTAGCACTTAATCAATCACTTTATCTTAGTTGTACCTGAAAAGCATGTGAGAAAACGGGTCAACTACGAATAGTTGGTGAGTTTCACAATTCGAGTAACCATGATAAATCATTATCATAAAATAATATTATTATCGATGTAATTATGCTAAGCCTACAAGTGAAAACTCTGTTAACCCCAAAACATATCGATTAACCTCCGGGAACTCTGTTACCCCAGAATACTTCCAATAACCTCTGGGAACTCTGTTACCCCATAAACACATTTAATAACCTCTGGGAACTCTGTTACCCCAGAAACACATTTAATAACCTCTGGGAACTCTGTTACCCCAGAAACACATTTAATAACCTCTGGGAACTCGGTTACCCCAGAACTCTGTTTCGGGCCTTACACTGTTAGCAACTCAGACAATTACCATCTTAATTCATTACCGTACGATTCCCGTACAATAAACATTATATAAATACGTTCATTTCCATGCGATCAGCATGTACTTAAACACTTTGATAAAAACATGCTTTCCGCCCCGGGAAAATATTTAAAACAGTTCAGTAAAAGGGGCTCGTGAAAACTCACCTTAGCACATGCAAGTAGGTAACAACAATCAATATCAGTTAACTCGTCCAATCTGTAATATGATCCCTACGATCATTATTATACAATTATTGTTTATATAATCTTTAATCTTATCAATCGGTACACCTGGGGACACTGTCAACCCAGCACTGTACCCGTTCTGGGGGCAAGGTTAACCCAGAAACACTTCTCCGGACTTAGATTGTGATGTCGTTTAGAGTTCCATGGTCACAATTTCTATTAGTCGTTTTCTCGTTTTGCGTGCCTAGCACGAATATCCGTTTTATGTTTCAAAAATGAGTTTGGTCACACACGACCCGAAAATAGTGGTTGTCTGATAATTTGATTTAAAATGTGTAATTATAGCTCGGTTTAGACGTCCCGATTGGCCGCGGGACTCGTTTCCGTCTTTGGCGTACCGGAAACCGTTAAAATCGGTTAAAAATACCCAAATCATCCGACTTATTTTCGGATGATTCATTTTTACTTGTTTAACTCAATTATATGAAATTAGTCCATTTTTAAGGTTTTTATACACCAGTCAGCTCGCTTATGCGAACTTTACCGGTTTACGCGTTTTAACTTTAAAAGTTTGATAATTAGCACGATTAATTATCCGTTTACTCTCGGATCTTGAAATTTTATCCAAATCACTTTTTAACAGTGGGTAATTTTATAAAAATATTTCCAGAATTAATTCTTATATTTAAAATTTATTTATCTATTTTTAAACACCATTTAAACACTAAATATGTCGTAAATACCAAACGATCTTAGAAAAATCCCAAATTTTTCCTGGATGTCCCCTGCCATCCACATAGTCCCCTGTAACTTTTCCAGAACCAAAATCTTCTTTTACATCCCCTTTTTACCAAAACCGAGCTAGAAATCCCTAGAACTCGTTTAACCGAAAAGCCTACTAAGACTTCTCCAATGGACCTCAAATTTTGTGTGTGACTTATACATGATCTAGAAAGCTTATCTTATATTTTCCAGAATTTGTCATGATGTTTAGCTAGTTTTCACCATTTTTGGCCAAAACCGAGCATTAAATTCACCAAATATTCATCCTTTATCCAAAAATTACCAAAAATTCACCGAACTCTTATTTTCATGTGTAGAACATCCCTGTAAAATTTCATGACCCAACTCTAAACCATCAACAATCTGTCCCAAAAACTCATAACCGAACATAACCGAATATACCTTTCGTTTTCCGCCACTACAAGCTACAAACTCATCTTTCCGCCTTGTCTACCACTAAATACAGAATCTACAAACAACATACCACAATACCAAGCAAGTTACACTCACGATCAAGCCATTTCTTCCATGGTTACGGTTATGATACTAAAAACAAAGATTTAACCGTAAAAATTCGTTTTTGACTCGTTTAACTCATTTCTTGGACCAAGATCCCTTGTATAACTTGTATACATCACTTGATCATGCAAGAATCGGTTTCATCTCGGGTTTCCACCCATTTTTCATTTGAAACCTCATTTTCTTGAAAGAAAACTCAAGAAAGAACTATGAAAACGATTATATCTCGATTTTTACCTTGGTTTCTTGATTAAAGACTTGGGTTTTTGTATGAAGGTTTGAAAGGTTGAGAGGATTTGGACTTGGTTGAATGAGAAAAAATAAAATGAATTGTGTTTTGGTGTCATATGGTCCGATCGGACATGGATGGAGGGTGGGGTGGGACCCACAAGTTCATTCATGGCCACACATTCGGATTACGCAATCTGGATAATGTTTTGGATAATCTGGTTCAGTTCGTTTTTCAGTTAAACGTCTAATTCGGCTTAAAACGGTCGTTTTTCGGCTTTAAAAAAGAAATTTATATAAAACCGATTTAAAAACTTTAAAAACTTAAACCATGATGTTTATTAACTTAAAACATCATATCATTAATTATCGTGCATCTTTTTCGGCTTGATCGATCGTCTCTTGCTCGGTTTGGTATTAAAGGTTTCGTTTAACGTACCGACGTACTATTAAATCGAAATCCTTTTTCTGTGCTTTAATCCACTTACCCCGAAGCTTTAATACTTCGTAACATCACTAAATATCATATATCTCGTCTATAATTGAACCCTCGATTCATTCGGGTTTCAATAACTATCGCTCGTTTGATCGCATAATCAATTAATCGTAATTTCAATACGACTAGCTGTACATTCGAGTATAATTCGTACTGTGAATCTTATATACTCGTATAAACACATTATAATTCATATATTTAGTATTAAATAACACGTAAATGGTATATTCCGGCTAGGGTATACCTGAATTTGCCGGAACCGTTACAGGTATAGTGTTCCTTTTATGGAAGGTATAGTGTTCCTTTTATGGATAGTAAAGTGTTCCTTCTATGGATAGTATAGTGTTCCTCCTATGGAAATTATATATGGTAGGGTAATGGTAATGGTTCTTTTAATAAATATTACGTGACGATCCTCCTATGGATATTTATACAAGGTTAAGGTAGTAATATGTGTCTTCGGATACGGGAAGTAATATATGGGAATAAATTGTATGATACCTGATTAACTAGAACTCACTCAGCGTAGCTGACTTTTAGTATGCACGCAGGTGAGCCGATTACAGAGCTAGCAAGAGGATGACACACGGCATGGATTGAACGGCTGGCATCTGAAGAAAGAAGTAAAGATGTTTTAAATATAAAGTTTTGTGTTATGGTATCAAAGAAAAGATTTAATGTTTTGTAACAAATGATTGATGTTTTATATTCCGCGAAAAGTTTTTAATAAACTCTGATTTGAATGACTGTGTTTATGAGTAAATCCGACGCTAAAGTAGGGTCACCGGGTTCGGGGCCTTACAAGTTGGTATCAGAGCATAAGTTCGAGAGATTTAAGCATCCTACATGCTTAGACTCGAACAGAGAATGGGATTTAAGTAAGAAAAGAAAGAAGATGCCAGTTCTTTGTTTCTTTGTTTCTTTGTTTGGGGCTTGGTTTCACTTGAAATTATGTTTTATTATGATAAGTAGCCTCTTATGCTATGTTATTAGATAAAAATTGCAGTTTTTAGAGATTATTTGATGCCGAAAAGATGTATATTTCTATGTACATCAAACATCCTCACACTTGAACATTGTTTGTCCTCAAGCAATCTTCTTATAAATATCCTCTAAAAACAACAAGCTTAGATTATAACCATCCCTCAAGTGAGCTCCAAGAAGATGAAACAAAATAACCAATTTTTTTGTTAGTGATAAATAAAAAGGAACTTTTGTTTTTATGAGATTCCGTTTATGCAAAACGTCACGTTCTCACAATGTTCACTCACACTCGGTTTTATATATGATCATACCTGTGATGTATGTATGTGAACGCTCTAGTAAAAATGCAACCTGTGATAAATAAGCTTGTAACAAGTTCAAATTTCCACCTTTTAAAGGGTTGCATAGATCAGAAGGTAAAATGGTTTGGTTTTGTGTGAGTAGGGATTTGGTATTTTGTGGTGTTTCAAGGGTTTAATGAGGATGGTAAATACAACTAATTGTCGGGGGTCTTGAGATGTCTTCAATGGTTAGCTCCTTTTCTTCGAATTTTTTTTATACCTAATGACTCTTTTAAGGTCAGATCGTCAAGACCAGTTTTATCGAGGATGTGGATCAATTCTTCCTCAATCCTGTTCTGAATATAACTTCCAACTCTAATGGATCATTCGGCTTCGAGCCTAATAGCCCCCACCCTCATTAGTTCGGTATATTCATGTTGAGACTGAGTTTGACTTTTTCTATATCTTCCTTCGTGGGACGAGTTTCCGCAACCTAAGCATTGTTCATATCCTTTTGCTCTTCTCTTCATTGCGTTTTTTGAAATTCCACAGAATAGTGGCCTTTGTTCACCTTGGCGCCACTTTTTCCTCACCTCATTGCTAAAGAGAAAGATTATCTCCCTAAGTTCTGGAGGCAACCTAGGTTTTGTGAAGTGTACGACAGAAAGTAAATTGTTTAAAACACACATAAGAAGTTCATAAAATACTACCAACCCACGCCCGTGCCCGGCCTACCAGTGTCGCCAGTCATTGGTTACCCGATTCCGGGTCAAATGGTCCCCACTGCCTGCCCATACGATAGCCCAATCGTTCAATCTTTCGCCTCGTTTCTTCATATTCGGCTGCTCGCTGTGCATTGGAGGCAGCCATCTGCTCGGTGATCCTATTAAATGAGGCGGTAGTGTTAGTTGAGAATTGATCGATAAGTCCATATATACCTTCCAAAGAGTATCGGCTGTCGTGTGACGAGCTGGGGCCGGCCGCTGATGAAGATAGGCCTCCTCTCTGACGATTAGTTCGGCGGAGGCTTTGTCTGGGTGGTGATTCTCGCCTTTTGGGCACATCCGGTATCATCATCTCAGCCGGGTCTTCCGGATCCCAATCCTGGTTGTACTTATCACAAAACCTCCACACATTCGGGCTGATTTGTTGAACCATTTGCATGCTTTCACAGTAATCAAAGTTGAGAGCTATCGGGTCTGGGCTTCAAGTTCCTTCCGTGTCTGCATTGTAGGCCCTGTAAAGGTTGTAGATCCAAGGACCACCGAAGATCAGGGTATTTCCTCGAGCACTTTCATTTGTCACGAAGAGTTTGCAGAATAGCATCGTGATATTGCATGCTATGTCGTTTTTCATGCAGTATAATGCCCAAAGATCCTTTAGGTTGACAACCCCTTCACTCTGACATCGAGCTGCGACGGTGTGACTTAGCAAACGGTGGATGTACCTCATGAGTGGGTCACGCAGTGCTGTGCTTTTTGAAACGCTTGGTTTATACTCTGTTGTACCATAGCTCAACTGTTCCCAAGCTTCTGCCCTTGTGTCACCTGCTTCAGCTTCATCATCATCACCTTCATCTATAAATGTTGTTTTAGCGTTAAACCAGATGTCTGAGTCGGTTTCCTCGGTCTTGTAAATTCCCAAATCAATTCCTAGTTGGGTGACAGAAGTTGTACGCCATGTACCCCCACATCGAAACTCGATTGCCTCTTCATCCCACATGTCAAACTTCTTCTTTTTTATATTGAACGAGGCTAAGAATTCCTTTGTAAGTTCTGTCACCGCTTCCCCTGTTTGACCAAAAACCCGTCTCCAAGGTCCTCTCACAATGTTCTCATAACGGTTCCATTGGTTGACATGTCTCAAAGTGTTTTCACATGCAT
This sequence comes from Bidens hawaiensis, assembly GCF_021521415.1. NCBI lineage: Eukaryota > Viridiplantae > Streptophyta > Magnoliopsida > Asterales > Asteraceae > Bidens > Bidens hawaiensis. The sequence continues at coordinate 12,341 of NW_027498126.1, forward strand.
AGAAGTTGGCTTCTGGATACCTGTTGTTAAGATAAGTTAATCTTGTGTTTTCTTGTCGGTCCCTTGTTTTGCAGTTTGGGAAGACTAGAAATGCATGAACATCTTCTCCATACTCGGCCATCTGCAATTTACACCCAAATTAGTCAAAATTTATCAAGAATTATTATTATGCTGGAACAGAGAGCAAAGCACGACGGCGTGCTTTCAGAAGCACTGACCCGTGCTGTTGCTTCTGGTTCAGTTTCCTTTGATTTTTGACTTTTGGTTGACCACGATTCGTGTTGTTTTGGGCATGGCTCGTGTTTTTAATACTGATTTCCATCTTACTCAGACTCAAACCCTCGTTTCTAACCGGTTATATCAATTAGGTTTAATGGTGTGTCGGGTATTTATGCTAACACCCAAAACCCGAATTGTCCCTTTCAATTAAACCCTAACCATCAAACATTCAACAATCCATTCACCTTATACTAGCAAAATAACCCATATCATTTTTGGGTTTTGACCCGATTTGGTCGATTTGAGCGATTTTAGGGTTAAACTAAACCTAGAATGATGAATTTGAACAATGCAATTGTTAAATTAACATACCTTAGGTTTTGAATTGAAGATTTGACGAAGAATTTAATGAACTATTGGATGGTCGGCGGTTTTTGGTCCAGAAACGTAGTGAATTTTAGGGTTGGTGGTTGTAAAAAGTTATTTTAATAAGTTTAAATTCGTAACTGCACTGAACCAAAAGCACGGCCCCGTGCTTTTAAAAGCACGGTACCGTGCTGCGTATTGCAGACAGTATTCTTTTGAAATTTTGTTTATTTTTGAGCTGGTTCGTTTTTAACAGGTTTTATTTTCTGCTTAGTTTAACATAGTGATTAAAAATACTAAACTTCATTAAAACATAAAACATGAAACTGAATACATAGTTAAACATAGGTAAAATGAAAAGTGCAACAACAACTCTCGGATCCTAACATATAGTACTAGCGGGAACAACTTCAACACGAAACAAAGTCAGAACTTCAACGACCACCACTTCCGAACAAGTCCTGGATGTGTGGTGGTGCTCGTTTGGCTTCCAAAAGTTCGTCAAGCTTTTTGTTGAGCGTAACGATTTCTCGGTTGAGAAAGTTAAGTTTGGAAGTCACATCTTTGTGGTGGCCATCCACAACATGGAAGTTCTCGAACCTAAGCAGGTCGACTTTGTTAATTAACTCGACTACTCGAGCTTCGGTTTGCATGTTGCTCTCAACTTGATCTCTTATGATACATTGGAGTCTCATAACCTCCTCCTCAAGGTATGAGGAGGATTCATGTTGTTTCCCCTTTCTTACTGGCCTCCATTCAACCCTTTTTCCTTATATAAGTTGTGTTTGGTGTGAATGGAATAGTGAGTATATGCATGCATTATATAGAGACTAGAGAGTTGAACACGAAACCGTGCTTTCAAAAGCATGGCCCCGTGCTGCTAGAGGAATAAATGTTTCTGAGTCAGAGAATTGTACGGAGTCAGCGCGTATCATGCTGAAGATTCTGGGGTGACCACGGCCTCGTGCTTAGGAAAGCACGGCCCGTGCTTTTTGTCATAGTGAATTTTCTTGTAATTTTCTGCAAGATGCAAGGTCTGGAATCCTTAGAATGAAGTTTATTATGATAATTTAGAAGTTTCGTCATCTAAAAATTACTTTTCATTAAAATAAAAGTCCTAAAACAATTACGGGATAAGCCCGGTTTTCCTAGAAATAAAAATATTCGGGTTAAGCCCGAAGTCCTAACACATTGTGCTTAATGCACCTTTTTACACATAAAAACATAAATTTAAGTTTTCTAGAGTTCCCCGAAAGGCTCTCCTCCTCCGAATGGTCCTGGTGGTGGAAAATACGTGAAACCGAGAACTTAAAACTGGATTTGTTCATTGATGTCTCGGAGTTCCATTTTCATGTTTTCCAGTGATTCGGTGAGTTGGACGAGAAGCATCTCAGCAAGGAGATTCATTTCGGTGAGTTCTTTAACGAGTTCTTGAAGTTTCAAGAGGAGCTCGGTTTTGGAAACATGGCGGGCATCGTTTCTTGGGGTGTCGGGAAACGGGGATTGCTTCACTCATCTCGGTTGGCATGTTGAATTTTCAGAGGTTATTGGTTTGGTTTTGGTTGGTGCAAGGAATGCAATGACACAAGGTGCCTTTTATAACCAACCAGCAAGCCAAGCACGGACCCGTGCTCTTGGAAGCACGGCCTCGTGTTTTTGCTCTGACAATTCTGTTACAAACCAGTCTGACTGAGATTTTTGCAGCAAAGATGCCGATCCACAATTTTTGGCATGGGACCGTGCTTTTGAGAGCACGCCCCCGCGGTTTTCAAAATTTTAATTTTATTTTATTTTATTTTTTTTTGGTTTATTTACAAGGCCTAGTTTTGTGAAGGTCTTGGCCAGACCTTGTTTCCTTGATTCCTTATTTAGGAAGTTTGGAGGGTTAATACATCAAGGACTTCTTCAAGGGGACCATCGATATATGGCTTTAATCGATGTCCATTTACTTTGAACTTTTGGCCATCTGAATTTCAAATTTCGATTGTCCCATAGTCAAAAACTGATTCAACTATGTATGGACCTGTCCATCTAAATTTCAGTTTTCCTGGGAAAAGACGTAAACGAGCGTTGTATAACAGTACACGATCGCCAATTTGAAATTTTTTGTTTCCTTTCAAGTGGGCGTCGTGTAGGCGTTTTGTCTTTTCCTTGTAAGACCAGGAATTTTCGTAGGCCAATGTCCTCAGTTCTTCGAGCTCACGAATTTGGTCTTCCCGGTTTACTCCGGCGGACGTTAGATCAAAGTTTACTGCTCTGAGGGCCCATTAGGCTTTGTGTTTTAATTCTACTGGCAGATGACATGCCTTCCCATAAACAAGCTTGAAGGGTGTCGTTCCTATGTTAGTTTTGTAGGCCGTTCTGAGGGCCCACGTAGCGTCATCTAACTTTTCTGCCCAATTTTTGCGATTCATTCATACAGTTCTTTCTAAAATTCTCTTAATTCCTCGATTCGCGACCTCTACTTGCCCACTAGTCTGAGGATGATATGGTGTTGCCAGTCGGTGATGAACCCCATATCGTGCTAAGACTTTGTCCATTAGAGTGTTACAGAAGTGGGTACCTCTGTCGCTGATTAGGGCTTTCGGAGTACCGAATCGTGAAAACAACTTTTTCAGAAATCGTACAACTACTCGAGCATCGTTAGTGGGAAGAGCTTGTGCTTCTACCCATTTACACACGTAGTCGACTGCTACAAGGATGTACTTATTTCCGAATGAGTTAGGAAATGGGCCCATGAAATCTATTCCCCATACATTAAAGATTTCACAAATTTGAATGCCCTTTTGAGCCATCTCATTTTTTATGAGATGTTCCCGGCTCTTTGACAAGCATCGCATGCTTGGATCAAAGCATGTGTTTCTTTGTATATGGTGGGCCAGAAAAATCCTGCATCAAACACTTTCCTGACCGTAGTGGCGGTACCATGGTGTCCACCTGTTGGTCCTTCATGGCAGTGTTTGAGAATGTCTAAGGCCTCCTTGCCTGCTACGCACCTACGAATAACTTGATCCGCACCTATCCTAAACACGTATGGATCTTCCCAGAAGTAAAACTTAAGATCGGAGAAGAATTTCTTCCGCTGTTGATGAGTAAGCCCTTTTCTTAGGATTCGACAAGCTAGGTAATTTGCGAAGTCAGCATACCAATGACTTTCGTCTTTTTCCTCTATGACTGCTTGAATGCGCATGAGAATTTCATGTGGGAAATTATCGTTGATAATTTTTTTGTGAAGTTCTTCAGGAGTTGGACATTCTAAGCGCGAAAGGTGGTCTGTGGCGACATTCTCTGCTCCCTTTTTATCCTTGACTTCAATGTCAAATTCTTGGAGTAATAGGATCCATCGGATGAGTCTGGGTTTGGCATCTTGTTTGTTGAAGAGGTAACGTATCGCGGCATGGTCGGTGTAAACTATGGTTTTGGAAAGAACTAGATATGATCTAAATTTTTCAAAGGCAAATACTACTGCTAGTAACTCTTTTTCTGTTGTGGTGTAGTTTTCTTGTGCATCGTTCAGAGTTTTACTTGCATAGTAAATTGGGTGAAAGTATTTTTCTTTGCGTTGTCCGAGTACGGCTCCAACTGCAAAGCCACTTGAATCGCACATGATTTCGAATGAAAGGGTCCAATCGGGTGTAGTCATGATTGGTGTGTTGACAAGTTTGTCTTTTAATGTGTTGAATGATTCAACACATTCTTCAGAGAAGACGAATGGTGCGTATTTTTCCAGAAGTTTGGTCATAGGTCTAGAGATTTTTGGAAAGTCTTTTATGAAGCGGCGGTAGAAACCTGTGTGACCTAGAAAACTTCTAATGGCTTTGACTGAAGTTGGCGGTGGAAGTTTGGATATGGTTTCTATTTTGGCTCTATCAACTTCTAGTCCGTCTTGGAAAATTTTGTAACCGAGAACAATGCCTTCCTTTACCATAAAATGGCATTTTTCCCAGTTGAGTACTAAATTCACTTCTTCACACCTAGCTAACATTTTGTCTAGGTTTTTCAGACAATGATCGAAGGAGTCTCCGAAGACTGAGAAGTCATCCATGAAGACTTCCATAGATTTTTCGATCATTTCATGAAAGATGGCCACCATGCAACGTTGGAAGGTGGCTGGAGCATTACATAGTCCAAATGGCATTCTTCGGTAGGCGAAGGTTCCGTATGGACATGTAAAAGTGGTTTTCTCCTTATCCTCAGGAGCAATGGGAATTTGGAAATATCCGGAGAATCCGTCAAGAAAGCAACAGAACATTTTTCCAGATAATCGCTCAAGCATTTGATCGATGAAGGGAAGTGGAAAATGATCTTTTCTTGTGGCGTCATTAAGCTTCCAGTAATCAATGAAAACTCGCCAGCATGTGATGGTTCTCATTGGTATTAGCTCGTCCTTCTCGTTCATTACAACCATCATTCCTCCCTTCTTGGGTACTACTTGAACGGGACTAACCCAAGGTGATTCCGAGATCGGGTAGATTAATCCGGCATCAAGGAGTTTGATTACTTCTTTCTTCACCACATCTTGCATGTTGGGATTGAGACGTCTTTGATGTTGGACCATGGGTTTGTATTCTTCTTCCATGAGAATTTTGTGAGTACAAATAAAAGGACTGATGCCCTTGATATCCGTGATCTTCCATGTGATAGCCTTCTTATGGTTCTTGATAGCCTTCTTTGGTTCTCCTATCCCTAGTTTTGCAAAAACCCCATAAGGCATTATATTAATACTAGCTCCTAGGTCAGCCAGGGCATTGCTAACAGACAAATTTCCTATGAGACAAGGGATAGTAAAGCTCCCTGGATCGGTCATTTTTGTTGGCAGCTTGCGTTGGAGGACAGCTGAGCATTCTTCACTTAGGGTGACATGCGAGAGCTCCTCCAGCTTCCTTTTGTTTGTCAGCACTTCTTTGAGAAACTTGGCATATTTTGGCATTTGAGCAATAGCCTCCACAAAAGGGATGTTGATATGGAGTTGCTTAAAGAGTTCTAGAAACTTCCCATACTATGCTTCTAATCGTTCCTGCTTCAGTCTTCCGGGGTATGGAATAGGTGGAACATAAGTTCGGACGGGCTCCTTGAGCTGTACTGTGCTTGTTGGGGTCAGCATTTCCGGTGTTTCATCAGGAAATTTCTTTTCCATAACTGATTCTGAAGTTGGTGAGACAACAGTGGTCGTACCGCTTCTGAGTGTAACGGCGTTAGCTGTTGCATTCGGGTTGGTGATTGTGTTGCTTGGAAGAGTTCCAGGTGGTCTTTCGGATAATTGTCGGGCAATTTGTCCGATTTGGGTTTCTAGGTTCTGAAGTGATGCTTGTTGACTTTTGAGATCGGCTTCATGCTTTAATAATACTCGGCTGATATCAACAGCTCTTGAGTCGGCCTTTTTCTCTGCTTCATTTGTTTTGGTCATGAGTTGGATTAGCATTTCTTCGATCTTAGAGTAGCCTAGGTTTTGATGGCTACTAGAACTTTGATCTTGAAATTGAGGTTTAGGCTGGAAGGGTTGATTTATTGGTCTCTTTTCGAATCCGGGTAGAGGTTGAGTGTTACCTCCGTCTTTCCAACTGAAATTTGGGTGGTTTCTCCATCCTGGATTGTAGTTATTGTTGAAAGCGTTGTTCTGCCGAGCGATGAAATCGACTTCTTCCATGGCCATGATGACTTGTTTACAGTCACTCGTCTTATGATTTCCTCCACAAGTGTCACAGGTGGGTCTGGTTTTTGATAGCTTGGCTTGAAGTTGTTCGAATTTTTTAAAAAGGGCTTCAAGCTGTGCTGTGACAAGAGTGTTTGAATCAACGTGATGTATTCCTTTATGGGCAGGTGTAGATCTTGGTGGGTTGTAAGCGAAACTCTTCTTTGCGGCCTTCTCCAGGACTTCAAATGCTTCGTTAGGTGATTTGGATCCCAGGTCTCCACCAGCGATTTGGTCGATGTCCTGTTTGTTTTGACTGGATTGCACGTCAAAGAAAGTTTGAACTTGTAACCATACGCTCAGTCCATGGTGTGGACATCTTCTTAGAAGACTTTTGTATCTTTCCCATGCTGCGTGTAACGACTCATCATCATCGGTCCGGAATCTGGTAATGCTGGCTCGGTATTTGGCAGTTTTATCGGGCGGAAAATATTTGAGGAGAAACTGTTCAACCATCTGGTCCCAAGAGGTGATGGATCCAGAGGAAATAGATTCTATCCATTCTAAGGCTTGACCCCTTAGAGAGAAAGGAAAGAGTTTGAGTTTGATTTGATCGTCTGAACAGTTTTGGATTTTAAAGGTTCCGCAGATTCGTAGGAATCGAGATATGTGAGAAAGAGGGTCTTCGTCGAGGAGACCATGAAATTGAACTGAATTTTCCACCATATGAATGGTGCTTGATTTGATTTCGAAATTTTCGGTGATTTCGGGTGGAGCCACTCCATTTCCGTAGCCTTCGAGAGTTGGCTTGGCATACTGGCTCATGTTCGGCTCATTGTTCTGGTCCGCCATCATTTCTTCGGTTTGATTTTCTCCTGATGTGGTGGCGTCTACTGATTCGTCTTTGATTGCTTCGACGGTTTCTGCTGTCCGTTTATGTGCTCGTCGACGAAAGAGTCGTTCCGGTTCAGAAATTGGGGAAACAAGCTCAGGCTCAAAAGTAGAGGACATGCATGGGACTAAATCAAAATTAAATACTAAAGTAAAAGTTAGTTAAAGTTAGTCTACGTTAAACTATGAGTTAAGCTAAGCTATTTTAAACTAAACTAAGGTATAAGTTAATTAAGCTAAAGTAAGGTAAGGTAAATAAAGGTTAAAAAGTAGGATAGCCGTAAAATTATATATTTTGGTATTTAGTAAAAAAAATAAAGATAAAATAAAATAGAAGTTAAAAATTTGTACAATTATAGACAATGATTAATTTAAAACTTGGATCGTTCTTAGAAACATACCGTGTCCCCGAAAACGGTGCCAAAGACTTGATGCGTGTGTGCGTGTGGTATAAAATATATATGATGGAATGATTATTTAGCTTTTGCACAAGATCGTGTTTTAAATTTATAAAAGTGATATCTACAAAGACTAAACACACACAAAATAGGCAAGTGTACCTATCGTATATGTAGAATAGTATTGGTAAGAACCAAGTATCGATCCGTGGACACAAATGTTTCTAATAATAAGTCGTTGTTTTACTTTAATCGGAGGTTTTAATCATCTTGGGGTTAATTTTTGAACTTTTTATAAAATATAAATACTTATATATAATATATAAGTGACCAAGACAAGAAATTCTAAACAAGTTGTTCAATTATGTGAAGGTTACCATCAAAGATCAAGAATCCACTTTATTTTAGCATTGCTAATTAATATTTCGACATGTGATAAACTTGCCATAGCAATATATGATAGATAGCTCCTTAAACCTTAAGTGAGCATCTTTGGCACTAAGGAGATGGCATGCGCATTTTAAAGTCCACCCTTTCCTAATGTCATGCCATCTCAATGATTAGTCAATTTAAGTTGGCAAGTAGTTTCGTAAAGTAGAAAGATTAGGATTGACTTCGATTTCTCAAATACCAATTCTAACAACTTCGGGTGGTTGTAGTTCATCACACAACCTCCCCTTGGTTGAATTATGTAGGTTATAATTACACATTCCGTTAACATATGACTTCTTTAACTAATTTGATATCTTAAGCAAAGCCATTTTCGGATTACCAAGGTTTAGAGAAATACATTATAACTTATATCTCATCATTTCTAAGTACAATATAAGGATCCATGTTTCGATAATGTATCAAAGTATTTCTATCTTTCAAGAACATGAATCAATCATGAACGATTGCCAACAGAATTGACAACCACCAACTTTGAATTAGTGATTTAAGATGGTGAAACATTTCTCATCAAAAGATAATTGTAAAATAACCATGTACTTTACTAGACTACACCACATGTCTTGATTAATTATCAAGTAAAATAAAGTTTCTTCATAGATTTTAGATGGTAAAAGGAGTTTAGCTCATAATGAGCATGATGATAAACATTAAGATGAATAATGATAACAAATACATGATTAAACTTGGAATAATCTAACCAATTGTAGATGAATCTTCATTCTTAATGATGATGATGGATGATGGTGATGACCTCCAAGCCTTCAAACTCTTCACTAGATCTTCAATGTGAGTGTTAGTGTGTGTTTTTATAAGTGAAAATCGGATCGAACTCTTTTCAAGGCACACCAAATGAGTGCAATATGAGCCACTATTTATAGGCAATATGGAGTGTGAGGCACGACCCCGTGGTTGATGGGCACGGCCCCGTGCATTTTTATGACATGTGCCAGATTTGTTTTATCTTTTCTGAAAGGTGTCCACGGCCCCGTGGTTGATAGGCACGGCCCCGTGGTTTTTAGTGACATGTGCTAATTCTTTTTTGTCTTTTCTGCGTTCTCGTCCACGGCCCCGTGTTTGGTAGGCACGACCCCGTGCTTTTGCTACCAGATTTTGTCTTTTCTTGTGTTCAGAAGCATGAGGGCGTGTTTCTTGAGGCATGGGGGCGTGTTTATTTGTTTTCTTGTGTTTTCTTCTATTTTTCTTCGTCTTTTCGCTTGCTTCTTTGTTTGGGGCTTGGTTTCACCTGAAATTATGTTTTATTATGATAAGTAGCCTCTTGTGCTATGTTATTAGATAGAAATTTCAGTTTTTAAAGATTATTTGATGCCGAAAAGATGTATATTTCTATGTACATCACTACCCAAACCCGCAAAAGACCAAAATAGACGACACTTAATTACTTCCCGGTCTCTCAAGTGACAGAATATAAGGTATCTCTAAACTCTCAATTACCGTTCCTATGGAATACGTTAACTATATACCATAAACTAGTTGTAAACACACAGTAAACAACCTAATATGCATCCATACATGAAAGACGTTCACAAAGACGCATATGGAACAAAAACTGATAATAAATTAATACCAAATACGCATATTCATCACAACCAAATAAAATAAAAACTTTACCAAAACATCAACCAATTAATAATAATCCAAAACCGAAAAATAATACGAGTCTAAAAAGTATTCATCCAAACCCAGGCATCATAAAAGTTTAGCCAATCATATTTATGAACGAAACAAATATAAAATATATATTGCAGTTCATCATAAAATAAATAAATATGATTGAGCTACTAGAATGGTTAAATTAATTGTGCAGCCTGCTAGCTTGCTTTTTAATTACTTTTTTGGCCGTGAGACTTTTTGACGAACCTGGTAGCTTGTTTTCTTGATTTCTTTTCTCTCGGCAGTTTTTTAAGCAAGCAAGCTGCTTGCTTCTTTGTTTCACCTTAACAGCCAACCAAAAGGGTGGCCCCCTTCGTCCACGTATGCCCTCTTGCCTTTCTGGTTATATATAAAAAACTTAACTTAGGTTTTGTTTTGTTTTTTTCCTTGTTCAATACGTAATTCCACAAAGGCCCATTCATATGTTTATTTCTTTGCTTGTGGCCCACGAGCTTTCAATTTAGTGGCTGAAGAATGCCTTAAACGAAAAACAAATGAAACAAATCAGTTGTATTTAATATAGTTCTTGTAGCCATCTTAACTACAACACATGAGAATATTTTAAAATTGAAACAAGATTACTTTTATTTTTAGATCTTGAGCATCAACATTTCGTTTGAATGATTCCATTCAGTTACTACTAACTTGCTTTAAAAAGGTTAAAATTTAAGCATTTAGTTATAGTACTCAAGTTTAGCTTATTGTGTATGAACCCTTTAAAATTCAAATATGGACCAATAATAAATATTATTCTACAAAAACCGACACAAAACATTTCAAAAGTGTAGGAAAATATTTATATTATTTATATATAATTTGGACCACATCACTCCTCCTCCAACGGTTCGGAGGAGCCAGATGCGGGAGAATTCCCAGACTGAAAGGTTATTTGAAGAAGAAATTGGAAGGAGGAGTCATGGCAGAGATCGCCCAGTTATGCGGGAATCTTCCCACAAAATTGAATATGATCAGAGACACGACTCCATGAGTCAAAGAGATCCGACATATCACTGTGACGAGGCTAGTTACTTTAGCAGTGATAGTCAAATTCATGTAAGAGAAGGGATTAGTCGTCCGCGGGCGATAGTTCATCATACAGAATATCACAGTGACGCGGAAGAAGACTTCACAAAACCTTACCGGCCCGCAACATTCGTTGAGAAGTCAAAGTTCATACCGCGTATCGCCACGGCTCCGTTCCCAATCAACGTGAAAATTCCTACTACTTTAGGGAAATATAACGGAATTTCCGACCCAAGTGACCGCTTACTCAATTTTGTTGCGGTCGGAGGAGTCAGCGGTTGGACTCTTCCATACTTGTGTCACATGTTTGCATTAACACTGACTGGTGCGGCTCAGGAATTGTTCGAAAAGTTTACAGGACAGACAAATCAAGAGTTGGGACGACCTTGTAGCCAAATTCTCCCAACACTTCAGTCAACAAAAGAAGCACACTCGTGATCCTTTCAAAATTCTAGACGTCATTAGGCATGATAATGAGTCTATCGAAGATTTCATTTCCCGATTTAACGATGAAAGCCTAAACATTGGAGGAATCGGCGAGGACATGTTGAGAGGAGCTTTCCGCAAGAATGTGCGGAGTAATGCATTGATACGTTGTTTAACGAGCAAGGATGGAATGCCAAAGGTATGGGATGAAATAATGTATGCGGCAAAGTTGTTCGCAAGGACAGAAAAAACTTTGGGATCTGAAAGCCCTAAACAAGCTTCAAAGGCAGAATTTCAAAGTTCGAGGGCGAACAGGTGAGCCAAAGGATCAATCTGGTCAAGACTTCAACCTCCTGTGGAAACATCAAAACAACATGATGCAAGAACATTGATTGTTAACAAAAATAAAGAGAGTACTTTCACGCAGAACACTAACAGTTGGACTCCGCTGGTAAAGACTCCCTTAGAAATTTTAACCACAGAAAATGTGAATTTCAGAAACCCCAACCGATGATGAAGAGAGCACATCTCAACCAAAAAAAGCATTGCGTGTTTCATGATGATATTGGTCACATCACAGACGATTGTGTTACCTTGAAAAATGAGATCGAAGCCGCAGTCAAGTCTGGAAAGTTAGAACATTTGGAAAAAAATGTGAGACAAGGGACTCACAAAGTACCCACACAAGCTAATCTTGGTCCGCCTAAAAAGCAAGTAAAATATTTGAATGTCCATATGATCCAAGGAGGACGGGTTAGCGGGTGTAAAAGGCACGAGTCTGAGGATGAGGAATGGAAAGTGAAACTGTAATGTTTCTGCGGGTTAAAGTAGGTCCATGCAACAAGAACCCGTTGATAATCACTGCTCTAATCGGTCATTACCGATCACAAGATGCTTTCTTTGACACTGGAAGTACGTTAGATATAATGTATGAGCAATGTTTTGAGCAACTTGACGATGAGGACAAGGCGAGGCTGAAGCCAATTCATGCGCCGGTGTCCGGTTTCGGTTATGAGGTAATGCATCCGTGGGGGGTTATTTCTTTTCCTGTTACACTTAGTGATTGAATTCACTCACGAACTGAGGACGTTGAGTTCCTAGTTCTTCCAGCAAAATCAAAACACGACATTATCTTGGGACGCAAAGCAATAGGTGGTTTCAATGCTCATCCGTCCACGGCTCATGGAGCGGTAGGAGTTCCAACCCGCACCGGAGTGGTAATAATCCGCATAAACAACATTGCTTTGCGACAGAAAGTTCGAAACCAAGCAAGGTGCCGAAGCAGGCGGAAAGAACCGAACCAGAAAAGTGGGTGCTGAATAAGAAATTTCCATATCAGACAGTTACAATCGGTCCTGCCATCTCCAAAATAGTAAAGACGTTTCTGAAGCAATTGTTAACAAGAAACATAAATGTTTTCGCCAGGCAACCCGCGGATATGATGGGTGTTCCAAGAAAGATTGCGGAACACTAGTTGCGGGTGAATCCAGCTTTTACACCAGTCATTCAGAAAAAATGAAAGATGGGTCCTAAGCAGATAAAGGCTATGAATGAGCAGGTTCAAGATCTATTGAACGCTGGGATCATTCGAGAAATTCAATATCAAACATGGGTTGCAAATACGGTCATTGTTCCCAAGAGCAATGGAACATGACGGATGTGCATTGATTTCAAAGACCTTAACAAGGCTTGCCCAAAAAATTGTTATCCACTTCCAGAGATTGATTTAAAAGTCGACGAGGTGGCTCCCTTCAAGTTCAAATACTTCCTTGATGCTTATAAAGGTTACCATCACATCTTCATAGCGGCAGACAATGAGTATAAAACCGCATTATGCACGGATCAGTGTACATTCTGCTACAAAATGATGCCTTTGGGCTAAAAAACGCGGGTGCCACCTATCATCGTTTGATGGATGAAGCCTTTAAGGAACAAATTGGGCTTAATATAAAAGTATACATGGACGATTTGGTATAAAAAGTGTTGAGGAAGATCAGATGTTGAGAGATATAGAGGAAACATTCAAAATCCTGATAAAGATCAACATGAAACTAAATCCCAGCAAGTGCTCCTTCGGGATGGAAGAAGGAAAGTTTTTGTGCGTGATCATCACAAGTGCGGGGTTTAAGGCTAACCCAGATAAGATACAAGCAGTGGCACGCATGCCTTCAGCTTCGTCCCTCAAGGAGGTACAAACGCTGCATGGCAGATTGGTGGCCTTGAACAGATTTTTAGCTAATCATGCGGCCAAGTATTTCCCTTTTGTGTCAACACTGAGAAACTGTTTAAAGAAAGCACATTTTAAATGGACCGCAGAAGCGGAACAGGTGTTTCTAGAAGTTAAGAAGTGCTTAATGGAGTTGCCTACTCTAACAGCACCACAGGCGGGAGAACCATTAACTTTGTATCTGTCAGCATCAGACATTTCCATTGGGGTTGTACTGTTGACAGGCATAAAGAATCTCCAAACGCCGATCTATTATGTAAGCAGAACTTTGACAGACGCAAAAACTAGATATTCAATGCTGGAAAAATTGGTGTTGGTACTAGTCTATGCAGCCAGACGCCTCACCGGATACTTCCAATGGCACCCAATCAACGTGTTGATTGGGTACAAACTGAAGAGTGTGTTTAGTAAACCAGAATTATCTAGGAGGTTAGCAGTAGGCCATAGAATTGGGAGAACATTCAATTGAATACAGACCTCGACCCACGATTAAAGGTCATCACTGGCAGACTTGGTTACGAAAGTTCCGAGGAACAAGGAAGAGGAATGTTTGGTTGAACAACAAACTCCAATACCCCCTGAGCGTGATCAGATTTGGTCTTTGCTCACGGACGGGGCTTCGAGTGGTGAAGGGTCAGGCGCGGGTCTTAGATTGGTTAACCCCGAGGTACACGAGTTCACTTATTCCATAAAGTTGAACTTCAAGATTACCAACAACGAGGCAGAGTACGAAGCTTTCTTGGCAGGCCTGCGGATAGCCAAAAAACTCGGATTAAAACACTTAAAGGCATGTGTCGACTCGATGTTGATAGCAGGGCAGATCAATGGGACATACGAAGCAAAAAACGATGCGATGGCTTCTTACCTTTTGGCAAGCAAAAGATCTTAATCTCCAATTCTCATATTGCAATTTCATCCACATCAAAAGAAGCGAAAACAAGTCTGCAGATGCATTGAGTAAGCTAACTTCAACAAATTTTGAACATTTTGCAAAAGACATCCGCATAGAAGTCCTTGATCGTCCCTTGGTGCCACAACATCAAGTAATGGTTATTCAAACAGGAGTCGAGTCCTGGATGACACCAATTCTTGCTTACTTGACATCTACAATACTTCCGGAAGAAAAAGCAATGGCCCGCAAAATCAGACATAAAGCCTTAAATTATCAAATACAAGACGGAATTTTGTACCGCATGTCATTCCTTGGTCCACTATTGAGATGTGTGGATATCGCGGATGCAAACTATCTGAATAGAGAAATCCACGAAGGCATTTGTGGTCTTCATGCGGGTCCAAGGATATTATTGGCCAAACTCATATAGACGCATATATTATTGTCCAAGGATAGTAGTGGCCAAACTCATGAATGCATGATATTATTGGCCGGAAATGCATATAGACACAGTAAAAGAAATCAGAAAGTGTGATTCATGTCAGCGCCATGCTCCCAATACCCTCAGGCCAAAAAATGAATTATTGCCGGTAATGTCCGCATGGCCATTCCAGAAATGGGCCATTAATATTGTGGGTCCATTCCCAGAAGCCCCGGGACGCGTCAAGTTTTTGATTGTAGCAATTGACTACTTCACTAAATGGGTGGAGGCTAAGCCAGTAGCCTCCATTACTACGGCTAGCGTCATAAAATTCCTTTGGGAATTCATCATTTGTCGCTTCGGTCTCCCGCAAGAGCTGGTTAGCGACAATGGAACTCAGTTTGCGGATGGCGGGCTTCAAGCGTGGTTGAAAGAACTTCAGATCACTCAAGTGTTCACATCAGTAGCCCACCCGCAGGCCAATGGCCAGGTCGAAAGAGCCAATGGAACCATCAAAGACGGAATAAAATCAAGACTTGGTACCAAACAAACGGGGTGGGTGGACGAATTGCCTCATGTGCTCTGGGCTTTCCGTACCCAGAAAAAGACGAGCAATTCAGAGACACAGTTCAGTTTAACGTATGGTACTGAAGCCATGATTCCTGTCGAGATTGGAATACCATCTGCAAGAATGTTGTCCGCTAATAATAACGAGGGAGAGCTGCGGTTGAACCTAGACCTCCTTGAAGAGAGGCGAGAATTGGCCCTGATCTGTGAACATAATTACAAGCGACAAATGCAGAAGTATTATGATGCATGAGTTCAAAAATGCAGTTTCGATACGGGAGATTTCGTCTTCCGCAACAATGAGGCGTCAGTGCAAGAATCATTAGGCAAGTTGGCCCCAACTCGGGAAGAGCCTTACCGAGGTGAAAGAAGTGTTATCGAAAGGTTCCTACAAGTTTGAGAACTTGGATGGCACAGAAATTCCAAGAACCTGGAATATAGCTCAGCTAAAGAAATGTTATAGTGAACCGAATTGTCGTTACTTTTTCGGCTTGCGCGCCCTAATAGTTAGTGGGAATGATGTTTCATGTCTTTGAGTGTAATGTAACTAGGCCTGCGTGCCACGTTTATCAAAGTAATCGGTTGAATCGTAACATAATGTGTGTTCATATTACATTTTATTCATGGCCTGCTTGCAAGAAATAACCTGCGTGCCATTAAACTTTATTCCTAGCCTGCGTGCCAAAAGTGACCCGTGTGTCACTACATTTTATTCTTGGTGCATGTCAAATATGACCCGCGTGCCATTAAACTTTATTCCTGGTCTGCGTGCCAGAAGTGACCCGCATGCCACTACATTTTATTCTTGGCCTGCGTGCCAAAAATGACCCGTGTGTCATTAAACTTTATTCCTGGCTTACGTGCCAGAAGTGACCCGCGTGTCACTACATTTTATTCCTGGACTACGTGCAAGAAATGACACGCGTGTCATTAAACTTTATTTTTGGTCCGCGTGCCAGGGGTGACCCGCAAGTTGCTAAAAGATCACAAGTAATCCTTTATTGATATACAATAAAATCCTAAATCTAACACTTATATTATTCATAAAACAAAGTGTAAAGGATAAAACTTCTATATTACGTAAAATGAGATTACTAGCATAGCCCTATTTGTTCTACGGGTCTTGAGCAACTGCATCTTCGGGGCCTTGGACCTGAGAAGAAGGAGTATCAGGCTTAGGAGAAGTTGGAGGAGTGGAAGGCGCGTCTTCTGATGACTCTTGCAGATATTCTTGTAAGCACTGGAAGCCATCCTCCGCGGAAGAAAATTCGGAAGCATAGCCTGAAGAGGAAACGACAGGTCATCATACTCTTTCATGCGTTTGTTATACTCTCCCAACATTAAGGCCATGCAGAGGATGCTCCTCAACAGAGTGTTGTGCCTTTGTATACTCCACACCTTCCTCAAAGGCAACTTGAGATGAGGTGTTAAGCAGAATAACAAGACTAAGCAGTCAACAAATGACAAAAATACGAGAAACGAGCGGACGATAAGGAAAGAAAATGTACCAGTGCAAGGCCCTCAGACATCAGCCACTAATTCTCCTCTTCAACCTTCGCGACTCGTGTCTTCAACTCCCGATACCCATCGGCCCTTTTTAAATTATCTTCGTTCAGCTTATTGGCGCGCTGCTCCAGCTCCTCATGAGCTTTCAGAAGAGCAGCATGGGCAGCCTTAAGATCTTCCGTCATTTTATCCATCTCCTCCGCCTACTCCTTCCGCAGCCTGGCCTCTTCCACATATGATTGGATCAAGTTACCTTGATTGTTACTTGAGTCTCTAATGCAGCATTGGCTTCAAGGGCCTTGGCCAGGTCTGCCTCCTTACACTTCGTCTCCTCCCGGGCAGACATAAGGAGGGCATTCTACTTCTTACACGGCTCTTCCCATTAGCGAGCAGGGGTTGCCTGCCTATATTTCTTTGCCTTGAGGGCAACTCCCGCGTCATTTAGCTTCCACCCAGCAGTGTTGGACTTAAGACGTTGCTCCTCAACCACCTTCTTGGCTTCCTCCGTCGCCTGGGACATTTCACCATACATTTCTCCCATGGATTTCCATTCTCGCAAAATTTCTTGCCCATTGTCCACAGTGTTCGCCAAGACAAGTTTGAAACTGCGAGCGAGATCATAGCGGGGGCGACCGCTTTGGAAGGCGCGTTCAGCAGGAGGGATCCCGCAACTCAGAAATTCAGCACATACATCCTGATCCGTAAAACGGGACCCCTGTGCCAAATTACAGTGTGAGATGTATAAGTGGTCATCCTCCCAGGGTTCGCCATCCCATAATAGTATGCACTTGAGTGTTGAGAATGAGAAGCCTCCCCACCACCCGCTTGACGCGGTGGAGAAGAAATTGAAAAGTGGGGAGGAGATTGTGGCGGAGAAGGTGGATTGCGGTGCGGAGATTCCTGTGTCTTCGGATCCTCATCGTCCTTAACTCCTTCCCTTTGGAACCAGGCGCATCATCGGATATGATGATAGCGGGAGGAGGAGATGGTGGCTTTTGCGCAGATACACCTTGATCAGGTATATCAGCCGCTTCTACAAAACAATGAATGCCAATGTTAGAGTCAAAAACACAAAGAAAGAAGACGGTTATTCTGCAATTTTAAATAACTGACATGCGGAGGCCTGCATCAACTCCTTCACACGATCCGCAAGGCGGACCTTTTTCGGGCAAGATGCCCTCTTTTTCTTCTTGATCGGTTCTTCCTCGGCATCCGCGTGACTAGTTTCCGCGTCACTTGCCTTGGAAGCTCGATGCTTCCTCTTCTTTTCCAAATATGCCAATGCACGCATAATTGCCGAAGTTTCAGGCTTGTCATCGGAATAATATTCTTCGCGGGGTGACGATTCGTCACTTGAGGACAAAAGAACAATAACCCCGTCCGAAGTTAAAGCATTTAATGGACGAGGATTCAAGGGAAACACACCTATTTGGAACATAGCCACAGAAACCACCGGCTCAGTGCGCACCTTGGTGGGAAAGAGGAAGTGGTCTCGGGTTTTTTCCAGGATGGGCAAAGCCTTGGCATCACAGATGCGCTTCTGCGGACATCCCACATTGTCTCGAAGGGCATCAAGCATAGACCCCTCACCTACAAAAAGAACGCAGACATAATATATAAACATTTCAGACAACAAAAGAAGAAGGAGAAAAACACTTACTTTCATCCGCGTTCTGGAAGAATGGTTCCAGATCCGGATATGGCCACAAGCGGCTCATACCCGCCCATACCAGGGCCTCTTCTGGGATGGCTCGCATCGGCGTTGGCTTCCTCATCAGAATCTCGAACCATTCCTGTCCTTCAAAGGAAGCAATGGTCATCTCTGGAAGCATTTTGTTCGCCGGTCGACGAACCATCATAATCGGAACAACGTCCTCCCGTAGCCAGAAGAATTTTGTCCTCCATTCGTAAGCACTGCGAGGAGGCTCGGTGCCTATAACCATCTTGGAAACGGAGACACAATTGAACCACCCGCCGCGACCATGCATCTTGTAAAAGACTGAGAATCGATCAACCTTGGGCACAATACCATTTTCCCTACATATGATTCGAAATGACGAATTTGCATTAAGCCGAAGGGATGCACCTGCGTTAGATGTATCCCATGGCCACTCAGCACATTCCCTATGAACTTGGTTATCGGAAACCGAAGATTCCCGTGGGAGAAGAAGTCGGCGTAGACGCCAATCTTGTTGGCCGGAGGTTTGCTGGCAATTGAGCCAGCAGCCGGGAATTCGGGTTCCCATTCAGGCACCGTGTCGTAATTTGTAATAAGTTTCTCGAAGTCAGATTGTTTCCAACTGACTTCGATAGTATCTACGTTTGGAGAAGAAGAGGCTTTCTTATCGTCGGCCATTATGTCGGATGGAAGAGAAAAACAGCGAGCAATTGTGAAATATGGAAAGAGGGAATCGGATAATCAAGAGAAAATTAAGAAGAAGATGAACGATTAAGGGCGATAAAAGATTCAAAGGGGACGCACTGTCCTATTTATACCCACCACAATTAATGCGATGGGAGTTTCGATAGTGGAGAGAGAAAGAGAAGGTCCACTCAAATTACGCCATGTCACGCAGGAAAAACGAAAAAGCGAAAAAGGTATACAGTAGAGTACAGTTGACAGCCGGCATAGACGTCACGTCAACTGTTTAGCTTCTGCAAGCTGTCACGTCGTCCTTTTTCATGGTTATCCTCACCAAACACAAAATATCTCCACCAAACACAAAAATTCAAAAAATCCCCAAGAAATATCTTAAGTCCAAAATTTCACCCGCATAAAACTTCACGCGGAAGAAACAGTGGACTGGGGAACTTATAGAGGTAGGGTAGCAAAAAGACCCAAATACCCATAAAGATTATCCGCGGATGGAGGAGGGCTTCCTTAAAAGTCATCCGCGGAACACATTATCACCCGCTTAACTTAAGTCAGAGGAAGAATAAGAATAAAGTCCAGAGACTATTTGCAGAGTCACCCAGACGTCCTCAGAAGTCATCTGCAGGGTACTATTCCACCCGAAAGGGAGACTAGAGGGTGACGTCACAAGGACAACTGTAATTAACCAACTTCATTCCAGAAGATTTACCAAGATCCTTTCTTGGAAAACACGTGATGCAACAGCCAATAAAAGGAGGACAGCTGGCCAGGTTGTTATAGCGTGCACATGGACATTTAGCTCGTCCTATCATAGGTGGACACGTGTCCAGGTTGTTACAACAACATCTTCTAGAAGAAGGACAACTGGACCAATAATATTCCCTTACCCATTCGGCTATAAATACGTTTCACCATTGTAAGGCCCCGTTACCGGTAGCCCTACTTTGGATGTTGGATTTACTCATAAACACAGTTCAAATATCAGAGTTAATTAAAACTTTACGCGGAACATAAAAGCTTTCATAAAACATTTCATAACAATCCAAAACTTGCCTTACAAACAACTTGTCTTTCGAAAGCAAAGTAATTAAAATTAAAACATCATAAGTCTTCAGATGCCAGACTCTTATTCTTCTGCCACATGTCCCCTCAAGCGAGCTGCCTCATCCTACTCACCTGCGTGCATACTAAAAGTCAGCTACGCTGAGTGAGTCCTAGTTAATCAAGCATAATACATTACATACACTTACCTTCAATCATGCATCCGAAGATACATAATAATTACTTTACTAACTAATTTCATTACATTATTTCATACGTACATTCATACTTTATTATCTTCATACTATATAGTTACTGTCCATTCTATCTCAGATATTATTTGGGTCTGGTCCCTCTTTCCTTTGTCTATCTCAGATATTTTAGGGTCTGGTCCCTTTCTTGTCTATCTCAGATATTATTAGGGTCTGATCCCTTTTTACTTCTCTATCTCAGATATTATAAAGGGTCTGGTCCCTCCTTCTCTATCTCAGATATTATTAGGGTCTGGTCCCTCTTTCTTCATCTTCGTACATACTGTCATTACATACCCATAACATGCATACTTTCTTTAATCATTCATACATATTCATATACTGTACATATATCTATCGTACACATTCCTTTATCATAAACATACCTCCCTTGTTAGCACGTGCAATATCCGAAGATCGTTCACATGCCGACAAGCTTTCATTCACATTTAAGATATACATACATAACATATAAACCATATAAGGCATACACTTACCAGTTAAGGTAAGTGTATTAACTATCACATCGAGTATGCACACAGCCCCGAAAACATAACAAAGAAATAGGGCTAGAAACTCACCTGAATGCGGTTACGTTCACCGTTAATCGTAATCTCTTTCTTCAGTTGTGCATGGCTGAATGTATAATAAGTACACGTATCAATTAACTATCACTACTCATATCATCTTTCTAGTCTTAGCTACTACCCACAATGAACGGGGGTTCGGGGGCAGCGCCCCAGGCAGCGGAGTCTAGGGGCGGCAGCCCCTAGTAGGGTCCAAGGGGCAGAGCCCCTGGCTGGGGTCGAGCTGCCAGGTCAACTTGGAAAAATTTTATTTCCATTAACTGTCTTAACACATTTTTCATTAGGATTTTAATTTATTTCCCAGCGAACTTAACTTTTGGCGAACTTAATTTTAAGCGAATTTATCGTTAGCGAACTTAAGCATAGGCGAAATTAGTGTTCGGCGAAGTTAACCCTAAGCGAACATATGCCAGGCGAAGTTGGTACTAGGCGAAGTTAAGCATTAGCGAACTTAGCCTTAGGCGAAGTTATCATGGGCGAACTTGGTAACAGACGAACTTATACCTCAGCTAACTTAAGGTGGTGAAGTTTAGCAGTGGCGAACTTAGCTTGAAGGCGAAGTTGCTCAGCAGGGGTTACTGTTCGCTCTAAAACCCCTTAATCATAATCGTTTCATCGTGAAATCATTGAATGCGAGTTTAACCAAACCCGTAAACATTTTCATGTTCATTTTCGGATAAAACTTGACCCGTAATACCATAAAGCATGAAACTTTAAGGCTTAAACGTTTAATACTAGATCTAGGATTCATTTTACACGAGCCGCACATATTCGCAGGTCTAACGAGTTCGTTTTAGCATCAAGTTCGCAACTTTACGTTTCATTTATATCTGATCTATACTCGTTCTAAGTTTCAAGACTAAATGTCTATAAAAACGTAATCTTTAGGATCAAAACATACCTTAACGGGTTCGTTTGGTTTCGTTTGGCTTAATTATGAACTCTAGATCTTGTGTTTATCTTGTATGCTAAAGATCTAATCACCAACTAGTGCTCGCTTGGCTTCGTTCCTCTCCCCTAGCTCACGGCCGAATATAGTGGTGTAGGGTGTGTGTGTATTTTGAGTGTGTAGAGATTTATGAAAGATGGAAATGATAGTTAGGGTTTTAGGATGGTTTAAGGGGTATTTATATCCCTTAAAGCCCATGGACCTAAGGCCCATTCCCTTTAATCCATCTTAATTAGTCCAAGTCCATGATCTTTATAAATACTAATTTATTATTCAGGCCCAATAACTAAACGCGACTTTCTTTTATTAAATACGAAATTTAGGACGTTACAACCATCCTTACAAGGTATTCATTCACTTCCAACTATTACTCTCAATACTTTGTACTTTTCTCTCAGTCAGATCAGTACTTATTCTCACGCCGGAGGGTGGTTACGGGAAGCCCCCCTCTTGTCCTTCCCGCAACGAACTCACGATGGATATTTTGCAGGTTTCTGTCATCGAACTTGGGAGATTGGACTTGTATCATTAGTTTGGTAACTATTTGACCTGTATCCTGTGGACTTATTGATCTATCCCCTTTAGGATTAGATCCGTGTTTCTTCAGTTAGGTACACTCAAGGCACATAGGCCTCTCCGAGAGCCTAGGCACAAGACGAAAAAATCAACTTTTACACGCATAAATCATCGAGTTCAAAGCTACCTCATTATAGTATCTTAGGCATGATAAGATGATGTGTTTATTAAGTTAGGGTCTTGGGGATGATATTGATAAGATAATGAGTCCAAATCATTTGTGAACAATTTGGAGCTGTATCGCTCGACCACACCAACTTCTGGTTCGTCGGTGCCAAAGAGAAATCTAACACATCTCCTGGCGCTGGGTTTGGAAGTGGCTATTGTGGAGATCGTAGCTAACAAATGCGTTAGTTACACTCAAGGCGCATAAGCCTCTCCGAGGGCCTAGGCGCAAGGCCAAAAAAATCAACTTTTACACGCATGAATCATTGAGTTCCAAGCCACCCCGTTTTATTTAGTTCTCAAAATCAACTTTTATGTATTATAAAATCAGGAATTAAAAACATCATAAAAGTAGAAAAGTAGAAGTAACTCAACCACTCAAGTTATTGCATCTTGTTAGGCAAGAGTTTTTCTTCATGTCAATATTTATTTGTATTATAAGTTGGATTTGGACAAACGTTAAAGAGATTCTTTTCCAATTCCACAATAGGTTAAATCAAAATTTTCAAGTATGCTATTATTCATCTTGTATAAGCATTAGTAGATTCTTTATCGCTTGCACATCGCAACACACATATTGAGATTAATCACAAAATAAAAAAATACTAGTTAACATGACCAAACCTATATTGTTGGGGTGTGCAAGAAACTGATCCCAAACCGAAAAACTGAAATTCCAAACTGAAAAACCGAACGGCTAACGAAAACCGACGTTATTTTATTTTATGTATTTGAAAAAACCGAACTTATAGTTCATAGTTTGGTTAAAAAAAAGAAATTTAACACTTTGAATTCTGCAGACCTATTATCCGAATCATCCATCTCCGGCCACCGTCACTTATGCCGTGGGTCTATTTCCTCCGGTAATGTGTGCTAGGGTTTCAGTGTAAGTATCCAATTCAGTATCCTGATTATTTAAATAATATGAAATTGAATGCTTATGTTATGTTATTTGAATCTGTTTGTTTGTTTTCAATTGTAGTAAGCTTTTCGTGCCATCGATTCGGAACTCGTACTCTACCGGATTGGTACTACGATATTTGCTCTCAAATTATTATTATTATTTTTAAAATTGAAAGTGTTTTAACTACCATTTCATTTCATTAAGAAGCTATACTTTGACTTTTTGAAGTCTAATTGGTTGCTTTAAATGAGCCAAGGTTGAGATCGAGCCCTCTTGGTTGCTTTAAATTTTAAGCTTTGTTTAGGAATATATGTACTGTATTGAACTTGACATCTTTTCTTTTACTAATGCTTTATGGTATTAAATTTGAAACATAATTGATTTTGTATAGGTAAGAAACAAGAGTTATCGATTTAATTCAAGAAAAGAGATATCAGAGGAACGGAGGAGTTGTACAACATTCTATGGTATGATAATTGATCATATTTTGTACCCTTTGTTTTTCATATTTCACATCAACTTTGACATGAAACAATTACCGTGACCAAGAACAAGAAACAATACTGATTCCTTTGGCTAAAAACTATTGTGAGTTTGACATGCAATTTTGGTTCAGGCGATCCAGTGAATCAAAAAGTTATAGGATCAGTGCAGAAGCAAATTGTGAATGCACTTCACCTGGGTGATAGAGAAAGGGCTTCCAGTCTGTTATCCAATATTGGCCAAAACAAGCATATGTTGATAGCTAACCATTTTGCTGATATTCTTAAATACTGCGCATCGACACCTGATCCACTGGTAAACCTTTGAATCATATTATTTTTTGATTAATATTCATCGGGAAATTGGTATTGTACATGAGTAAATTTTGTGCATTGGGAGGTTGTAGGTATAGCTTTCTAGGTTTTACATCGTTTTTATACATTAAATCGTATATGGAGGTTATTTTCATCTAAATTTTACGGAAATAATGGTAGAAACTTATCAGAAATACAAACAGGTTTATATAATAGCTTGCGCCTCGTGTACGTGACCTTGGTTTTAAATGCACACATCAGGAGACAAATAGTGCGCGCCTCACATGATGTGGTAATGAGATCGCATTGCGCGATGCGATGCCATGATGCGCGCATCATATGAGACCGTTTGATGTGATCTTATGTGTGATGTGTTGTCTTATGCAGTTGATCAGTATTTGAACAAAATTGGACAGTCATTTGCAAATTTACAATGCGTCTGAGTTTTTCAAATCTAATTGAACAAATCTGATCGATTGAGCAATGCGTTTGAACAAGCTAAGACCATTTATTGACCAGAGATGATGAGAAAATCTCATATTTTAGTGTTTAGAAGTTAGCAAATTTAAACAATATATATAAATAACTTTTCGTATTTTTTTTAACGAACGCCACGCATACGTGATGCATGTTTCACGCATTGCGCATTATGCTTCGGCTTTTGGGATTAAAACGCATCAGATCGCAACATGCTTTTTAAAACCAAGCTTGCATCTTAGCTTTGGGTACCCATCGCCTCGGTGTGCCTCACGCTTGTTAAAACCAAGATTTTTGCTCATGTTTGTTATCACAAGTTTATTAAGCCAAAAATTCGCTCCATGTGTGGTTCTCAATTCTCATTTTGACTAGATTAGTTGCTAACATTTACAAATGAGTACTATGTTATTTAGGTGTAACATGAATTAGTTCTTATGTATAGTTTGTCATGGAGATTTGGAAAACTATGGAGGAAAAAGGAATAGAACTGAACAATAAATGTCACACTCTCATGATTCAAGCTCTTTCCAAAGCCGGGTACTTATAGGAGGTATAAACAGTTTGTACATCCCATTCTTATATCAATTTATATAATTGTCCTGAAAAATAAATACTTGACTTATGCCTATTTAAATTTAGATTATATGTTTTTGTAGGCATTCAACTTGATGAGTAATTGTGGTGAAACTTCAAATCTTTATCCTACTTTGCAAAAATATAACATTCTTCTAGGAGGTTCTGCTGAAATGAACAGTGTTATTCATGTCAGTAAATGTTTAGACCTAATGGAGAATGACATGTTGGGGAAGGATGAGATTACATACATTGAACTTCTCAAGGTATGTATCGATATGCTCAGACGATAGTCAAATATAATATGAATAATATTTAAGTATGTTGTGGCAATTTCGATCATTTATTATGAATGGGTCGATTTGGTTGTGTTTTTTTCCCTTAACGGGTCCAATAAAAAGTTAAGCTAAAAGGGTAACCGGTTTAAACGGGTTGAAAGCCTATTTTAATCCGTACAACTTCAATTTTCAGGGATTATATTTTTTTATGGTAATTATATTATTGTTTTCTGATTATAATTGACAATTAATTATCATAATAATAAAAGGTGTTAGCATGGCCCATTTCAGTGTGAACTCTTTTTGCCCCTTTACCCAACATAGGGGTATAATTTCTGACATGACACATACCTTACATGAAATTTGCGGGTTTCGGTTTACTATTAGCGGGTTCGGGTCAGCCTCAGGTAGAACCATGAACTCGTTTAGCTAAACGGGTCGTGTTTGTTTTAACCTCTTGGGTTGACCCGTTTAACCCATTTTTTTTAAAATGTATTTTATATCATAAATCAAATTTGTTGGGTGTTATATGCCAAAATGTAAAACTTGAAAATGATGTAAGATTTAATAGTTAAAATGTAATTGTTTTGGTACATTTTTAATTTTTTGTTGATATGCAAAAAATAATAATATCGGGTTAAACGGGTCATGTACTCATGTATGTGTCAACCCACGAATATCCGTGTTATGCTCGAGTTTATATGTTTGACATGATTTTGGGTTCATGTCATGTTGTGTTGGAGCCGCCAACCCGACCCGTTTACCACCTCTAATGTTAATGATGTTTTCTTTGTTCTTATATCTAAAGAAACATTTTGCATAGGGAGTCCTGAAACAAAACATTGGGTTTAGAAACTCGACAAGGGGGTACATGGGTCATTTCACTTTTCTACATGGTTAAGATTTTTCAAATTCACATGCTGCAGGAAGTCTTAGGATCCAATGAATTATAAATTTGAAATTTGACAAGTAGCATAGGTTTCGTATGTTATATTTAGTAAGTGTATTCTAAATTCATTCTTTCAGCTTGCAGTTTTGCAGAAAAACATGTCAGCGGTTTATAACATCTGGAATGAGTATTCCAAGTATTATAATTTCAACCTTATTTCTCTAAGAAAATTCATTTGGTCCTTTACAAGATTAAAAGATTTAACAACCGCATGTGAAGCTTTACAACATCTGGTGGCTTTAGTTTTCCGGGGGGATTCTAACATCAAAATAAGTGATGAAGGGAAAATGGTTATTCCAAAATTAGATGTACCGATACCTATATTAAGTAATCAGGATAATAATAATACTATGTTCAACCCAAAGGTTGTCGGCTTTGATGTGAACAAAGTCAACACTGTTGGAACGGTAATGGGAAATCCGAAAAGTATTCTTGTTACAAAGATCTTGAGGTTGTCTTTTACTGATGTTATTCGTGCTTGTGTGCCATTTAAGAACGATGAGCTGGCAGAACAGTTATTCTATCAGGTAATATTTCATTTCACATGTTTAGTTATAAAATTATTTGTATGCACAATTTAGAACGTTACTTCTACATGTTTAGGGGTCAAATAATCAGTTTTGGATAATCATTCTCATACCTGCTGCGACAGAATAAGATTTTTTATCTAAGAGAAATAACTTGAACGGCTTTTACTCCCACTCAACGATCTGTCTATACTCTATACTATTCACAAAAGGAGATTTCAATATATACTCTTAAAAATTTTCTTAAGTATATTATACACCTAAACCAAAATCAAAATGTTATATATATCCTTTTTAAAATGAATTTCATTTATTGACAATCTTACCTTTCCAGATATATATTTTTTAAATTTCTTTATTAGGCGAGTATAAAATTTTAAGATAAAAAAAGAATAAATATGGAATTTTAAGTTTTGGAAAAATAAGGGGTAAAATGATATATATGAAATTCTCCATTTCACAAAAATGTCATTTTTGGACATTTTATTTGCTAGTTACTTAAATCATCATAATTGTCAAACATGTGATTATCTGATTATTATTAAATCTTCTAAAAACAAAAACACATCCAAACACTATTTTCTACATCCTGTTTAATTACAACTGATTATCTAGTTTTGATTATTCAATATCTGATAACTTGTCATCTATCCTTAGTTTCTGATATTTGATTTAATTTTATTTGTTTTAGATGCAAAATCTTGGCGTCAAACCGTCACGTGCTGCATTTGATGGTTTCATTAGAGTGCTTGTTAAAGAGAGAGGTTTCCATGATGGCATAGAAGTGGTATTTGTTAACTACATTTCTTTATTTTGCAATGTACAGTTTTGTCTTAAATTAACCACTTCATTTGGTTTGACATAATCTTTTTTTGGCAGCTAAATTTGATGAAACAAAGGAATTTGAAGCCACATGATTCAACTTTTGCAGCAATATCAGTTGGTTGCAGTGAAAGCTTGGAAATGGATTTGGCTGAGGCATTTTTGGATCAGATGGCTCAATCTAAAAGTGCACATCCTTATAATAAGCTGCTTGAAGCATGTGACACACAGGTTAGCAAACAAGTTTTTTCTGAATATTGTTGTTTATCATTTTCGATCATTAACAATGAATGACGTTTTAAATTCATTTTCCCAAATAACAACCCTCCAATGTTTGCGGAAGTTTTAACAAACGACTGATAAAATGTACGAGAGCTCGAGTTCGGCTAGTTTAACTTACGAGAGCTCGGCTTGTGAGTAATTTCTTTATTCTTGAGCTTGTTTCGGTCTTTGCTGGTTTATTAATTTTTATGCACATCTCAGAGCTCTTGAGTTCGAGCTCAGCATGTGAGTAGTTTTTTAAGCTCGAGCTCGGATTGTTTATTATTTTTTATTTATTTATATACAGTTTACATATTTTTATTTTATATGACTTAAATGTATCTGTATAGCATAATATATACCATTTAGTTATTTTTATTATGATTTTGTATATAATAGTAATTTATTAAAAATAATTGCTTCTACATAAATATTTATTTAATATCTTTAATAATAGTATATAAAATATATAAATAACAGGCTCATGTTGGCTCTCGAGCGCGGTAATGAAGCTCGGGATTGGATCTGTTTGTTATACAAGCTTTATTTTTAGTCTCAAGCTCGTTGAAACTCGGTTCAGTTTGAGCTTCTAGCGAACCAATCTCAGGTAGCTAACGAGTGGCTTAGCTAAAAACTTGATATTTGAGGGGGATTCGATATCAGGGCACCATAAATGTTGAAATTTTCATGTGAGTCTCGCAAATGATGAATCTTTTTCAAAAAAACAAAAACTTGCGTTTTTTTACTATTAGTTTTATTTTTGAAATCATTGTTAGCATTTTAGATGAAATAATGCTATAAATCTCATGAAAGTCTATGTTTGTTTAATATTGTAGGATCAACCCGAGCGTGGAGTTCATATATTTGGTAAAATGAAGCAGTTGAAAATAGCTCCAACTATTAAGACATACGAATTGCTATTTTCATTATTTGGCAATGTGAACGCTCCCTACGAAAATGGAAATATTTTGTCACAAGCGGAAGCTACTACAAGGATAAATGCAATAGAGGATGATATGATGAGAAATGGCATTCAACACAGTTATGTGTCAATCAGGAACTTGGTAAGTCTCTCGTTAATGAAATATTGTGAACCCAAAGTTGATAATTTTTATATGAATGTGTAAGGTGAACTTGTATGAGATTATGATTTTATTATGTTTTGGAACCCTAATATTTTTTTTCTTTTTCTTTATAATTTATAGCTAAAGGCACTTGGATCAGAGGGGATGATAAGTGGGCTCTTGCACTACTTGCGTGTGGCAGAAAACCAATTTACCCCGGGAACTCCAATTTACAACATTGTCTTGCATTCACTTATTGAGGCTAAGGAGGTAGGTAATACATACATGTATGGTCATATATATACATATACATAGAGTAGGGTTATGCTAAAAAGAAAATAACAACTAACAAGTGTCGGAAGCCACGTGTCCAAAGAAATTCTAGGAGCAACGAAACGCATTGACGCACCGTTAAAAAAACACACGCTTAGCCACTGTTATACATTGCCCGACGTTTATGTGTCTATATACATATGCGCGTGCGTGTGCATGTGCATGTGTGTGTATGTGTGTGTATATATACATATGTGTATGTGCGTGTCTATATATGTGTGTGTATATTGTAAGGGTGGCAAACCCAACCCAAATGGATTGTTTTGGGTCAAGATGGATAAACTTTAAAAGTAAAATGGGTTAGGATGGATCATAAAAATTCTTCAAGTGGGTCAGGATGGGTTGGAAATATACAAGTGAGTTTCATTTATAGGTTAAAATGGGTCAAAACAAAATATCCAAGTTATCCAAAATTTATCTAATTTAAAATACCCAAACTATCACATGCGAAACAAAACTCATCCGAAACCCAAAAAACGATCAAAACGGAACAAAAACCCCGAACCGACTAAAACGAAACAAAAAAACAAAAACCAAACTGAACCGAAATAGAAAAACGACCACAACGAAACAAAAAAAAACCGGAATGAAACCGAAAAACTGACTAAAACGAAGCAAAAAAGCGAAATGCAACCGAGAAGCTAACCAAAACTAAACAAAAACACCGAATCGACCAAATTGAAATAAAACTGAATCGAAATAGAAAAACAAACAAAACGAAACAAAAAAGCTGATATGAAACCAAAAAGTTGACCAAAACGAAACAAAAAAAACGAAATGCTAGTGAAAAGCTGACCAAAACAAAACAAAAACACTGAACCGACCGAAACGAAACTGAAATGAAATAGAAAAACGACCAAAACGAAAAAAAAAAAAACAAAACGAAACTGAACCGAAATAGAAAAACGACCAAAACGGAAAAAAAAGCGAAATGCAACTGAAAAGCTGATCAAAACAAAACAAAAACACTGAACCGACCAAAACGAAACAAAAAACTGAAACAAAACTGAACTGAAATATAAAAACGACCGAAACGAAACAAAAAAATTGAATTGAAACTGAAAAACTGACAAAAAGGAAATGCAATTTAAAAACCGGATCAAAACGAATCAAAAACACTGAACCGACCAAAACGAAACAAAAAAACTGAAACTGAAAAGAAACTCAAACCAAAATAGAAAAACAACCAAAACGATACAAAAAAACCGATATGACACCGAAAAACTGACCAAAACGAAACAAAGAAAAGCGAAATGCAATCAAAAAGCTTACCAAAACGAAACAAAGAACTGAAACGTAACCGACCAAAATAAAACAAAATGAATCGAAACGAAACAAAAAAAAAAAAACGAAATGAAACCGAAAATACTGACTAAAACAAAACAACACTGAAACTGAAAAAACCGAGAAATCAAAACCGAAATCATTGAAACCGAGCAAATACCGAAACCGACCGAATGAAAGAAAAAAACAAAACCGAACCGAAAAATACCCCGAAAAACTCGAACCTATAACGGTACAAAACGGTTTTTTTTAATGAACGAGGATGACGGGGGAAACATTTTAGTTATTTTACATTTTGCGTTTTTTATTTATATTTTGAGTTATTATTTTTTTAATAGTTTTTTTGAATATTTTTTTGAGGGGTTTTTAAAACCCTTTGTATGTCAACTTTCACTTGGGTCAAGATGGGTTAGCTTTACCCATCTTGACCCATATCCATCCTAACCCTCTATTTTAAAAATCCATCCTTACCCCATACCCATCTTGACCCATCACCCAAATCCAACCCAATCCACTCACATTGCCACCTCTAGTATATTGTGATAATGACATCATGTTGTGTTGTGATCCAGGATCAAACGGCGATAAACGTGTTTAAAACTTTGTTGTCACATGGGTATCGTCCGAATGACGTGACATGTAATATCATGATCGACTGTTGCAGTATTAGCAGGTCATTTAAATCTGCTCAGGGTTTGATCGCCATGATGATTCGTTATGGATATCCACCACAAACGCAAACTTATACATCTCTTTTAAAGGTATTCCAATATTTAATTCCTTTTTGTCACATTTAATTGTTTCATGAATTAAAAAAAATGTTATATTAATCCATTATAATAATCAATGATTATCAGCTCGTGTTGGCATCGGAAGATTTTGATGAAGCATTGAATCTTCTAAACCAAGCTTGTTCGGAAGGAATCCAACTCGATGCCGTGTTGTTCAACACGATTATCGATGTAGCATCACAGAAGGTATCTAGTTGCTTCTTCCATAGTAATTATGAAACAAACATTGTTTTTGGTAGGGGTATTAATGAGCCGAGCCGAGCCAAGCCCAAGCTCGTCTAGGCTCGAGCTCAGCTCGTTTAACTCACTATAGCTGAAGCTCAACTCATTTCGAGATCTAATTCTAAAGCTTGAGCGGCTCGTGAGTAATTTTTCAAGCTTGAGCTTTGGCTTGTTTATTATTTATTAATTAATTTGTATGTATTTATTATAGTTTATTATTCATACATTTTTATCTCTCAGTTTTATATATAACATAATGTATATTGTTTAATTATTTTTATCATAGTTCTATATATAATAATGATCATTATGAAAATATATATTTAATATATCAATTTAAAAATTTATAAATACTAGCCTAGTTTTGGTTTGGTTTCACACTCGTTTATTAAACAAGCTTACTTTAGGCTCGAGCTCGTTTTAGCTCGGCTCGATTTGAGCTTTTAGAGAGCCGATCTCGAGTAGCTAAGGACCTGCTTGGCTCGTTTACACCCTAGTTTTGTGTAACCATGTAAAAATGTTAGGGAAAACTCAAGCCACTCGAGATCAGCTCTCGCTAAAAAGCTCGAATCTAGTCGAGCTTAAACGAGCTCGAGCCTATATTGGAGCTCATTTAATAAATGAGTTCAAGCCCAAGCTTCAAATTTCGAGCTTCACTAGATTTTCAAGCCTAAACAACCCCCTATTATTTATATATTTTTTAATGAGTATATTAAAAAATATATTTACATAATAGTAACCGTTATGCACAAGGTTATGATAAAATTAAATAACTAATAAATACTAAACAGGCCAAGCTCGGGCTGGAAAAACTACGGATGTTGAAGCTTTATAAAGAAAAACCTATATTTGCTTATGTATGAACTTATTATACAGGATAGAATAGACATAATCGAATTTGTGATGGACCGCATGCACAAAGAGCGGGTTCCACCAGACCCCGCAACATGCGGTCACGTCTTCACAGCATACGTGAACCAAGGTTTCCACAACACAGCCATGGAAGCCCTGCAAGTTATGAGTATGCACATGCTATCTGAAGAAGACATTAACAAAAACAAAACGGATTTCGAGGACCTTATTTATTCAGAAGATTCAGAAGCCGAGTCACGTGTTTTAGACCTGTTCAAAGATTCCAAGGAGAATCTTGCTGTGGCCCTTTTGAACTTGAGATGGTGTGCTATGGTCGGGAACCCGATTTCATGGTTGACCAGTCAGAGCCAGTGGGTGAAGCGGCTCGCGGCTACAAACAGTTTTAGATAAAGTGTCGATTATACGAAAAATATTTTGTAGTTTGTCCGAGCATTATTTATGTGAAGGGGCAATAATGTAATTTATTATCTATCTAGAGTTAATGTTGGTTTCAACTAGACGTGCACAAAAAAACCGGTTCCGGAACCGAACCGATGGAACTGACCCGGAACCGGTTCCAGTTCCTACCCGATTGGCCTTATACCCGGTCTGGGTATTTTTAAACCCGAAATCCATACTCGGTTCCACTAATTATATTTCCAAACGGTTCCTACCCGGTTCCAAATTGTACCCGGTTTGGTTCCTACCGAAAAAACCGGTTCCGGCGGGTTTTTTTTTTTAAATCAGCCGATGGTCAAAGTAGCCGTTGGAACCGGTTCCAACGGTAATATAGCCGTTGGAACCGGTTTTTGAGAGAAATATAGCCGTTGTAACCGGTTCCAACGGTAATATAGCCGTTGGAACCGGTTTTTACGAATTTACTAGTCGTTGTAACTGGTTCCAACGGTAATATAGCCGTTGGAACCGGTTTTTGATGCCCGAAACCTATATATAACTTGTTTTCCACCTCTTATTTCACCACCAAACTCAAAAACAAACTATAATACTTCTCGTTTAGCAAACCCGACCATCCGACTCAATAATATTATGGCACCCACCAAAAAAACTAACAAGGCTAAGAAGAATGTTTTTGTTGAACCCGTTCGTGCTATAGATGACCCACAAGTTCTTGCGGTAGTCACCCATAACCGCAACCAAGACATATGGAAGAATTGGGATTTGGTTGTCAATGTCGATGGTGATCAAAAGGCTCGTTGCAAACTATGTGGAACACAATTAAAGCACGATTCCAACTCGACTTTGAGAAAGCACATCGAGAAGCCATATTTTAAGGCCTTGAAAGGCATTGGCGCAACCGATCAAGTTAACTTGGGTAAAGATGGCTCGTGATTTGCTTGGCTCGTGATTTGCTTGCCGTACAAGCCTCAACGGTTGCTTCCGAATCGGTTTTGTCTCTTAGTGGGAGGGTATTATCAATGCGAAGAACAAAATTAACTCCCAAGTCTCTAGAGGTTTGCATTTGCCTAAAGGACCATTTGGATGCGGTGGATCGTGTACAACACAAGGCAAACTTTGAAGACGAAATACCAATAGAGCGTCCTATTCATGATGAGGAGGCGAAGGACGGGCATTCTTCCGATAATTCGGGTGGTGAAGAAGACGAGGGTGAAGACGAAGAAGAGTTGTAATTTTTATTTGTTTTAGTAAAATGAATTGTAACACGATCAAAGTTCAACTAATATTTAGTTTTGATTTGTTTAATAACTACTTTTGTTTTGTTTATTACTAGTACCGGTTTATTTCTTATTAGTGATAATTAATTTTTTGTTACTTATTTAATAACGACGAACACTTTATTTATTTAAACAAGAACTATTACAAACATTATTAAAACATAACGATACTAAACATAACAACAACTAAAAAACAACGTCCGTTGTTTTAATCCGGCGTTCTACAACGATTAAACGTTGTTACCGGCGGTAGATGCTTGGGTTGTAGAGCCGGACGACTCTCCCACTTCCGCTTTTTTAGCATCCAAACTTCTTTTCTCACGACAATACTTATTCGTATGTTTTCGTAATGCCAAGTTGGACCCTGCTTTAAGAAACTTCGAGCAATATTTGCAACGAGCCATCTCTTGTGCGTCGGTCATGACACACAAATCGTAATGAACCCAAACATCGGGGCATCGTGTTGTTTCGATCACCATAACAACGTCATTATTAGTTGTAATTTCTTGTCGGTTTAATCTTAATTGTGATTAAGAGTGTGTTATATAGTTTTGAAAGTGGTTTAACTAACAACACACAACACATTGCTATTTATAGTATGTTTTTAAGCTTAATATAGTAAAAAAAACCGGTTCCAACGGTCAAAAACGGCTATATAGTCGTTGGAACCGAAATGTAAAGGCTAGTTTATTTGAATTTAAAAAAAAACCGGCAGAACCGGTTTTTACGTAATAACCGGTCCCGGTTCCTACCCTACCCGATTCCTATAAGTTGGCATTACGGGTCATCGGTTCGGGTCTGGAACCGACTCGGTTCCTGACTGGAACCGGTCCTATTTTCTACCCAGTGTGAAAAAAACCGGTTCCGAACCGGTTCGGGTTTTTACCAGTACCCGATTATGTGCACCTCTAGTTTCAACTAGCACAAGTACTAGATTTTGAGGTATCTTATTTATGTATACACAGTGAGTTTTGTTTTGGCCACATGAATCCTTGAAATGTAACAAACTTAAAGTTACATAAATCCGGCATAATTGATGCAAATTTTCGAGTATTGTCAAACGTTTCAATACATAACTCGTGCTAGTGTCAAGTTTGTGAGTTGATGCAAAATGTGTTATTTTAACACCCTCATTTTGTTATTTTTGGAGAGGAGAAAGGGTTAATATAACTTGTTCTCTTTTTTTTATTTATACATTCATTCAA
Source organism: Bidens hawaiensis (assembly GCF_021521415.1). Classification (NCBI taxonomy): domain Eukaryota; kingdom Viridiplantae; phylum Streptophyta; class Magnoliopsida; order Asterales; family Asteraceae; genus Bidens; species Bidens hawaiensis. The sequence continues at coordinate 48,009 of NW_027498126.1, forward strand.
TTAAAAGGCAAAACGCTTTCAAAAATAAATGATTTAAGCTTAATTACACATTTATGTTTGATTAGGATGAAATTGCTATTATCAGAGTTACCCTCAATATACATGTATAAAGAAAATTATGATGGAAGTCCTTGGCTAACAAAGTCTTTAAAGAAAATGGTACTGAGTTTGTGAAAGTGGACGGTGGATTGGAGCACTTCCCTCGGTCTAATTTTGGTTCGATTGCTTATCGATCTCAATTAATTTCAGGTCTAAGTTTGATTAGGCGAATTTGCTAATTGTTGTAAATGTATTAATCCATATGTTGTCATTTGTTACCATAATATATATCACATGACACATCATTAAACGTTCTTTTCTCAAATTCCAAAAACCGTCTATCTTTGCAAGTGTGTGAGTTAAGTGAACTTAACAACGATCATATGTGCCTCATTATATAATAAAATTAAAATCCGGTTGTTCAACGCGTCGTAGCTATTCGACATGTGAACTTATTTATTAAGCTAGCGAGTAACAAGTGAAGACCAAGTCCATTAGCCATGCCCTATACTGACAAGTCAAAAACAAGTGAGAATATCGGTTAGTTGATAATAGTGTTCAGGATACCGTATACCTTGAAGACACGAATGGAGGTTTGGTTAGGGAATACGCTGGATTACAATGGTCTATGAAGTTTTGGATCATTAGCTTAGAGCACTGGGGGTGGTCCGTGATGGGTCACGAACACCGCCGCCGCCCCTCTCATCACGCGTGATGAGGGGGATTCCGTGGTGGCCATCACGTGATGGAGTTCGAGATATGTTACCGTTGGAGGGGGGGTTAATAAAAAAAATTATTTAACCTATATAAATAACTCAAATCTATCTTCAAAACAAACTCAAATCCAACTCAAATCTTCTACTACAAACAACATTCTAACATCACACCAATGGAGGGTTCTAGGAAATGTATCTTGGGTTCAAAGAAAACCCAAACCCGACTAAAGGTTCGACAAAATTTAGACGAGCCGACGAGATTTCGGTTACAAGATGAACCCGACACAACCCAACCATTCCAACAACAACCTTCCCAACAACAACCTTATCATCCGCAACCTTTTCAACCGTTCCAAAACCAACCTTTTCAATCGCAATCTTTTCAACCGTATCAAAACCAACCGTTTATTCCACCATTTTCTACCCAAAATTATCCGAATAATGCTTTACAAATGTTTCAATCTCAATCGTCTCAAATGTCTGTCGATTCCCAAGACGATAACGATGCTATACATCAATTTGCATGTGCTTTTCGTGATGAAGAGGACAATGTGGATGAAGATGTACCCGCGGAGGAGGATGTCACCGTCGCGAAGAAGCCGTGGTTGTCCGCGTAGGAGGTCGCTTTGACCAAGGTTTACTTACACTGCTACGAATAAAAAAAACGCCCAAACCATAAACAAAAAGAAATGTTATGGAGACGTGTTATGGAACATTTCGCGAAACTTCCAAGGGCAACCGACCGAAACATGGATTCAATGACTTCCAAGTGGGGAGATTTGAATCGAAAAATATCAAAATTTAATGCTTGCTATGTCCAATTGGTAACTATTTTTTAAAATTTATTAGTTTATTTTTTATATAATTTATTACTTTATTTAAAATTTTTATATATATATTTTTCTAAATGTTTTGTAGGCCCGAAATCCACAAAGCGGAGCGAGCGAGGCGACTATCATAAAGGACGCTTTGCGCGATTATGTCAAGGTTTTCCGATATAGATCTTTTCCCCACTTAGAAGCGTGGGAGGTTGCGAGACATCGCCCGAATTGGGAACCGATTCCCGTGGTCGACATGGACGGACCGAAGGCTCCAAGGAAGAAAGGATCTTCTTCAAAAAGATCAAAAACTTCCGAGTCCGGGGACTACACAACGTCTGCCGACGGCTTGTCTTGCAACATGCCGAACATGAACTTGAACGAGGAACCCGAAGACGATCCCGACGAAGACACACCCACACCCACATGGCCGCATCGTAAGAAAAGTGGGGAATCGTCAAGATTAGGAAAGGAAGCGGTGGCCGAAGACTTCAACGAATACAAGTCGGCTAAGTTGGCGGAAATGGCCGAGGCGAAGGAGTGAAAGAAACTAGCTCTTGATTCAAAATTAAAACGTGACGAGGTGTATATCAACCATTTGAATGAAAACAAAAAAACGTTGATTTAACATTCCTCCTACAACCGCACGAACATCTTAACGAACCCTTTAAATCGATCCTACTTCAACGCAAACGCAAAATATACGACAAGTGGGGTTGGGAAGGGCCGTAGGTTTTTTTTGTCAGTTTTTTAATTTATTTGTCTTTGTAACATTTATTTAATCTAATCTTGTTTTAGTATTTATTATATAAAATAAAAAAAAAATAAACTAATCATACCACACCACCACCCCCACTAAATTCCATCACTAGTGATGGAATGATGGAATCTAGTGGGGGGGGGGGGGGGGGTGATGAGGTTTTTTTTGTTTTGTTTTTTGTTTTTTTATTTTGCAACTTAAAAAATAAAAACAATATTTTACTAGAACATATTACAACTTAAAAATTAGAATTAAAAATTAAAAGTTACAATAAACGTCTGCTTCTCGTCTGAATCCGGAAATTTCGAACTTAAAGAACCTATAACTTCAATTAGATCTCATCTCAACCGATGGTGAATATTCTCATGTCGCAAGTCTAATTGCACATCCTCAAGAACGGAAACTTGAGTAGGAAGATCCGGTACCCAATTTGGAGGAATTGCACGCCCATCTTCTTTTATTAACATATTGTGTAATATGATGCATGCATATACGTAGCTAGAGATCGTGGGTTTTTTCATTGCACGAACCGGTCAACTAAGTATACACCATCTACCCTTTAATACACCGAAAGCTCTATCGACATCTTTTCTTGCCGATTCTTGCAACTTCATGAACGCTTTTTCATTGTCCTCGACAGGAAACGAAAAGGCTTTCACAAAAACAGACCATTGCGGGTAGATACCATCGAAAAGATAGTAGCCACGTCTGTAATATCTCCCGTTGACAAAATAAGGAGCGAAAGGTGCGGTACCATCTGTTACGCTCTGAAACAACGATGATGTGTACAGAACAGTGATGTCATTGTTTGAGCCGGAAACACCAAAATAAGAATGCAAAATCCATAAATCATTTGACGCAACCGCTTCAAGTGAGATGGTCGGTCTTTTGATATCACCCCTAACATACGCCCCTGGAAACTCCCGTGGACAATTCCTCCATTCGATATGTGTACAATCGATGCTACCGAGCATCCCTGGAAAATGCCATCTAGCCTCATGCGCGGCGTAAAGACGTGTAATGTCGTGTCTTGTTGGTTTTCATAGAAACTCTTTTTCATACAATTTAATAATCCCGTTACAAAAGAATTGCAGAAATTCACGTGAAGTTCTCTGAGACATTTGTAAGTATTCATCGAATTGGTCGGGTGGGCTACCTATCGCTAATTGACGAATAGCGGATGTGCATTTTTTAAGCGCCGTAAAACTTCGTTTTCCCCTTGCGTCGTAAGACTCTTGAAACCATTCTTCGCTTGCTTCGACGTCGGCTACAATATTTAAAAAATAAAGATTTCGGCAAACGAAACCGTTCCCTAAACGTCTCATCATTGTATTTCGGCTCCTCCACAAAATAGTCGTTCATTAGTACTTTGTGGGCATGTATACGATCACCATCCACCATTTTTTTTCTTTGGACGGCTCGGGCCTTCAAGTTCGTTATATAACAACGGAAACCATTCGGCAATGTCATCGTCCGTAGACGAAAAGCTATCGGTGTCTAACGGGACCAAGTTGCTCGGAAATTCCATATTCTTTTGTTTTGAATGAAGTAGAAGATTGAGAGTGTTTTTAGTTGGATTGAAATAGTTGTTTATTTATATTGTTTTAATTTTTTTTACTAAATCCCCCCCCCAACGGTCAAAAAATCCCAACGTTCAATTTTCTTGGTTTCCTACACGTGATGGCCATCACGCTGGATCACCATCACGCGTGATGGCCACCACCGGCGGCAGTGTTATATAATGCGTGATGGTTCCCCATCACGCACCACCCCCAGTGCCCTCATGCCCATGTAAACCAGGGTAAGTTACCTAGAGCAATTAAATGTGTATTTCTAGGGTAACTATCTAGAAAGTGTAAAGTGCTATAGGTTGTGGAGTTTGGAGAATAAAGGTCAAAGGATGATTGTAAGTAAGGATGTAAAGTTCAATAAAGTAAAAGTACTTTATAAAGATGTGATGAAAGAAGTAGTTAAGTAAATAAGAGGATTCAGATTATGTCAAATGAGACTAGTGATGGTTAACTTAGGGGTAATCATGGAATTACTAAATGGTCAAACAAGGTGCAATACAAACAAAACGAGCTGATGGAATCTATAGACACACCTAGGCGCCGCGCGGCCACCCTCTCCATGGTGGCCACACGGCGCGGCGTTTCGGGGGAGTGGGGTTGGTCTTCAGCTTTTTGTTTTTGACGATTTAGACCCCTGAAGTTCGTTTTAAGTCGTTTTTAGCCATAAAATGGTGTTTTAAGGTACCGAAAAGGATGTTTTCTTGATCCGACATTTGTGTAACATAAATGAACATAAAACCCAATATTTTATTAATAACGAATGATCCGAAATACCAAAACGGGTCGGGTTTTCCATACAAATACAAATACGATTAAACCGAAAATGACGAATATCACAGTAAACCTTAAACTATTTGGTTATATATTAATTTAATGTTTTGTGTTAATCAATAGTTGTGATTATCCATGAATGCCGCACGCTCGATTTTCTGCCTTGGCGGGGTATGACATCAAGGTCGCGTCTCCGCCGCTCCGTCTCAAGTCATGGCTGCCATTAACACCTCCTCCAACTACAATCGCCGTGTCTCGAGCCAAACGCGTGGTACTTCCAAGCCCAGTTACCAACGGTACAACACCAACTCTAACCGCACTGGACCACCGACTAAATACTCACCCCGTGAACACCAAACCCAACCAAACCGTGGTCAGTATAAAGCCCACGTTCCTCCCCAAATCGCCAACAGTGGACTTCTCAAGGCCAGGCCAACTACTACTCTCTCGTTCCTCCACCTTGGACCGTTTATTGGGCTCCTCCTCCATGCCCATATCCTACTCAAGCGGGCTGGGTAGGTCCTTGGGCTGCACCATCGGCTCTACCTCAACAAACTCGAGAACCTCAACAATCTTCATCCGCTCACGCTCATGTAACCGAGGTTAACCTAATCGAATCGATTGAACTTGGAGCCGCTTTTCAAGCCATGTCTCTCGCCTCGAGTCAGCCATTCCAGGCTTATGGACACGGGGGCATCAGACCATCTGACGCATTACCAAGGTATGATTTCCACACCAAGTATTAATACTATTAACTCTATTCTTGTTGGAAATGGCAATCGAGTACTAGTTGTCGGATCGGGTCATACCACTCTTCCCCACTCCTCGCCACCTCTCCAACTCAATAATATTCTTCACACACCTTCCATTGTTAAATATTTAATTTTTGTTCGAAAATTTAGTGTCGATAATTGGGTGTCTGTTGATTTTGATCCTTTTGATTTTTCTGTAAATGAATACCCAAACGGGAGGATCCTGAGACGTCACAACAGTGACAGTAATCTCTACCCACTCACGGATCCCGCTACTCAATCTGCTTTCGCCTTCGTAGCCCACTCAGACACCACGCTTTGGCATCAACGTCTAGGACATCCTGGATTGCCTGTTCTAGATTTTGTAAGTTCAAATAAGTTTATTCCTTGTAATAAACAAAGTCATTCTTTTCTTTGTAATTCGTGCCAAACTGCTAAGCACAAACGTTTGCCATTTATTTTATCTAATTCTACTACTTTTTTTCCTTTTGATATATTGCATTGTGATTTATGGACCTCACCGATTGTGAGTAAAAATGCTTATAAATATTACCTTGTCATCATCGATGACTTTACTCATTTTGCTTGGGTTTTTTCCCTTAAGTTTAAATATGAAACGTTCACCAAGTTCACTCAATTTCATAACCTCATCTACACATAATTTCACCGAACAATAAAAGCCTTTTCAATGTGACATGGGGGGCAAATTCAACAACACACAATTTAAAAATTTTGCTTCTCAACATGGCTTACAATTTCGGTTTTCTTGTCCTCATACCTCACAACGTACGAGATCAACAAACGTATGATTTGTCGCATTAACGAGCTTATGTTATCCCTCTTCACTCGTGCTTCTCTTCCACCACACTATTGGGTGGAAGCTACTCACACCTCAGCCTACCTTCATAACATCCTTCCTTCCAAACTACTTAAATTCAACACACCAACCTCATCCTTTACATGAAGCATCCTACATACGACCACCTTCGTGTCTTCGGATGCCTTTGCTGACCCAACCAAACCACTACCCGTCCACACAAACTCGCACCTCGGTCCACTCCATGTGTTTTTCTTGTGTATCCCACGGACCATCGTGGTAACCGTTGCCTCGATACATCCTCCGGTAAAGTTATCCTTTCCTGGCACATCACGTTTGACGAATCGGTTTATCCATTTTCTACCAAAGGTTGGTGTGGGTTCAAGAGTTCCCAGCACGTCACTTAGTACCAAAGGTTCGCAACTTACATTACCAAGTGTGGGTTCAAGGGTTCTATCTCGGATATCTCTATTTTTATCTACAAAAGAGGTAATGATATGGCTTACTTGTTACTTTATGTTGATGATATTATTTTAACAGCCTCCAACAAAAATCTTCTTCAACATTTCATCAAATCCATGTCACAAGAATTTGCCATGACCGACTTGGGAAGACTACATCATTTTCTTGGTATTGAGATGCAACATCAACATGAGGGATTGTTCCTTTCTCAACGATCATGTGCATCAAAAAATTTTGGTAAGGGCAAATATACTTGATTTCAAGCCATCTCAAACCCCCACTGATGCAAACTCTAAACTTAGTGCGAATATGGGAGCTTTACTTCCAGACGGTACTTTATATCGTAGTCTTGCCGAGGTGGTACAATACTTAACTTTCACTAGGCCGGGCATTGCATACGCGGTGCAACAAGTATGCTATTTATACATGCACCTCGTGAACCTCATATGAATTTCCTTAAACGTCTCTTGTGGTATGTTAAGCAGATCGTGGACTTTGGTGTCCACCTTTCTCCTTCTCGATCTGCAAAACTCATTGCATACTCTGATGCGGATTGGGGAGGGGGGGTTGCCTGGATTCGAGACGTTCAACATCGGGTTATTGTGTTCTCATTGGGGACAACTTAGTTTCTTGGTTATCTAAACAACAACAAACTATCTCAAGATCAAGTGCCGAGGCAGAATATAGAGGTGTAGCTAATACAGTGGCAGAGTTAACATAGTTACGTAACCTACTTCTCGAGCTACACGTCCCCATCAGACATGCCTCTATTATTTATTGTGACAATATTTCTGCAATGTACCTGTCTCATAATCCAGTTCAACACCAACGCACGAAAGACGTTGAAATTGATATTCACATTATTCATGAGAAGGTGTGCCTTGTAACCAACCATGTGCGTCCTACATGTTCCCGCCGACTACCAATACACAGATATATTCACCAAAAGGCTTCCGAAACCGTTATTTTCTCGGTTCCGATCCATTTTGTGCATTCGGCAAGCTACTTCTTCGATTTTCGGGGCGTATTAGTGGAACATATTTTATATATATTTGTATTCATGTATATTATATTTAGAATATCTCCATTAAAATAGGATGATAGTTTCTTTGTATATTTTCTCCAATACGTACAATGTTTGTGAATAATGAAATCATCTTTGACAAAACAAACGATCGTCCAATAACCAATACGTTCTACGGCTTTTTCATGGGCATTTACCCTGCTATGATCATTCCTATTTTGATCTTTCATTAATTGCATTTCCTAAAATTTCCTTCTTCTTGCCTTCTTTGAGACTTTTACATACGGTTAACAAAATTGTCCATCTTCCCACGCTCCTTCAACCGAGATCATGTTTGGTCTTATCTTCCATCACCCTTCGGATCTGCCTATTTGATATCGCTGCGAAGAACAACTTTCTCCATAGGTTTCCTGACGAACGCCAATTCAAATTCCTGAGCTTGCTTCTTGAATAACAGTGTTCGATAATTTGAACCCTGGGCTCTGATACCACATCTTGGTAAATCAAAAACACCAATATACACTCTACACACAATATGATATGACCGAGAATAAGAACAAGCAAACTACACTTGGATTAACAATTGAACAACATATTACATTTGTATACAAATGGCCTACTAGTATTCTAGTTCGGGACACCCTATCTAAACACTATGAAGTGTGAATTAAAATGACGGCATCGCTTCAATTAAAACAATAATAGTAACACCACAAATAACCACTTAACCATAACCAAGAATTACATACACGCCCCTTAGTTAAATACGTAAGAAAAAATATATTTCCTATAAAGCATAACCTAAGTTCCTTTTTATGATTAATTCCAATATGTATAAACTTTGTAAAAATGCATGTATTATTGAATAACAAGAGCCTTTTAAAAAGGCAGGCAAGCAAGCAACCAGAAATTAAACTAAACACAAAAGAGAGAAACGTTTATTTTGCAACAAACTAGCCTACTATACTATTGATTCATTCTTATTCTAACGGTCACTTCAAACTGCTACCTTCAACTTTGATCAATTATCTTCAAAAGACTTTGCACAGCCTGGAGGAACAAGTTGGCCGGAATAAATTGGCTTCACGTGCTGGCATTCTTGAATTGCTTTGCCTGCAGGACCATCATACTTCAAATTTATATTAGAAATCTCCACTTTCTCACATCCCTTAGTTGCCTTGCTGCATCTCAGCTTCACAACTTCCGGTGAGTTCGAAGTCCCCTTAACATTCTTGATGATAACATTATGAATCTTAACGTTTGATGGACTCTGCATGCATTGTCATTCAAACAATTTAGAAACAAAGTCAATCAGATGCATTAATATTTACTAATAAAAAGGTCATGCTAATGTTGTAGCTACAACAACTCATCTAATTTCACACCATTAAACAGCCATTCAAACAACCATTTTGACCAAAAAGGAAATTTGAAAATTATTGGTCACTGGTTAGAACTCTGGACGGTTGTTCTGGCCATAGACGGTCAAATTTTGAATTTCTTTTTTATCAAAACCCTCGTCTGATCTACCAAAGTGGCTATTTGAAACAATGTAGGATCAGATATCAGAAGGTGTCTATAACTGACCCTAATAAAAAAAAATATGGTGTCTGCATGCATGCAACATATACTTACATCTTTTTTGCATTCGATATGGGGGCAATAATCTTGTTGGATGAAAACAGGGTTGTCAACTTTTTCCATGGTAAGATCTTCAAAATGAATATCTCCTGCGTCTCCGGGATGTGAATGAGGCCATGTTTTAATCCAAACACCATTAAGCGTTGACGAAAACGAGCAGTTCTTAACGGTAACTCCCGTCACTGGTTTCTCACCGGTGTTTCTACCCAAACCTCCAATGCTAATACCCTTGCCCGGACCACATTTCACTCCCTCCACGATTACGTGATCGTTTCCATCGCCAATTGAGACACAGTCGTCACCGGTACCTATTACGCAATTCTTGATATTGATGTTTTTCGACCACACAACATGGATTCCAATGGTGTTTGGGCTTGATCCGGGCGCACTTGCTTTAAAATCTTGGACTGTAACATTGGTACATTGCACCAGATTCATGTGGATATTCTTGCTGTCCTTAGAAGTTATTCCGGTAATGTAAGAATCTTTGATGAAGTTAAAGTTAAGATTCTGCATTAGTTTTAACATATAAGAACATAACAAAACCCAAAAACAACTTAAAATAAAAAAGTCTAAACATCAAAAACACCCATCCTTCAAAAGCACTCAAACCCATCTGATAAGAAATTAACCAAAAACAATATTGTATATTAAAAGTACAATGGTAAAACCTTTTTGATTAACCACGTACCTTTTTATTATTAGCCAAAAAAAATAGTATTTTTTGTGTGTGGTAAAAGCTTTATGATGTGGTGTTCTAGAGGCTAAAAGTGGCTTGTTGGCCAAACTCTAATGGTCGTTAATTCATTAACATGACACTCAAAGCAAAGCTGTTGTTAAGGTCTCGAAAGCATGAGACAAGGAGACATCTTACTCTATCCCGAGGATAAAGATTAAGTTCCTCCCAGTAAAACCCATGTCTCCAATTTTTATTTTTATGTAAATTACAGCAAAGTAATATATATGTACCATAAAAATGTGACTATCAAATAATAATCATACAAAAATGTACTATTAAGGAAAGACATGTATACATATTGAAGGGGTGAGCCTTTTTCAACAGTTGTTTTTGGATCGTCTGTTGACCAAGACATGGCCCCTCCAACACCGTCTAACGTACCCGAACCTGAAACAACGTCATATGAACAATGTCAAGCCAATAAATGGCATAAAGTATTTTTAATGAATATCTTTAAATTGATATAATTTTGCACCCATTATTTTCATGGCAGTGATATAGCTAAATGTGATCCATTGGGATCCTTTTGGAATGGTCACCGGATCTTCAGGACCTATCAAAGTTCCGTCGATTTTAACCTCGACCGGAGATTTACATGGTCCATTAAACTCGACCGTGTTCAACAAATATCGTCCTTTTGGAATAAGCAGCTGACTCGGTTGTGGTGCGGAACATACTTTAGCCCATGCATCAGCCAAAGCCTAGACATTAACATATATACTATTTAACAATTTGATAAATTTGCAAGAAACATGTATATATGCATGGTGTTGGTTGGTCGTTTACCTTACTAATCTCAGCATCAGCCTTAGCACCAAATTTTGTGATGTCGAAAACTTCAGCCTGCGCAATGGCTATGAACATGAAAATGGTAAAAACCATACATGATTTGAATTCCATTGTGTCTAGATTTTTGGCTTTGAATTGAATTGTTAGATCTGCAAGAATATGTTTGGGGATATTTATGAGGTTGAAGATAGTCTAAAATTAGAACAAACATTGTATGAAACACCATATTTCTTGGTGTTTTTTGTGTGGATTCACCATATGGCGTGGTTTTAGAGGATTGAAAAGATATGGTGCGTAAGAAAAGGCTTTGACCACATATTCAGCGTATGTAATATTACAAATGAGTTCAGATTTTGATTTGTTTATGTGTTTGTTAAATATTCAATATGTATATTTAATTGTATAAATCAAAATTTACGTTTAGAAGCATTTTGTTGAAACCTATAAAATTGAATTTATATAGAATAGTTATTCTAACAGAAGTTGAAAGTTTTCTTGCTCGATGCATCGACAAACCGGTATGCTACCATGTTTACACAAAAGGTGTGGTGCATATTTACATGAAAACATAAAAGAGAAATAAACTCACAAAATGCGAAAGTATTACTAAACATCAACCATGAAGATAGGGATAGATCGGTACTGGTACGCAGGTGTACTCGGGAATTTTTTTTCTCAAGGTCGGTTTTTGAAAGCCCATGGGGCCAGTGTCAATTTTCTTGGGATGCAGTCGTAATTTAGCTTATAAATACTTTAAAAAGTAAAATTCAAGTGGTGCGGGTGACCCCATGCTAAAGCATTGGTTCCGCCTCTGTTAGCACAGAAACGAAAAATAGCGAAACTGAATATAAGTAAAAACGAAAAACACAAATCGAATACATGCCAATATATTATTGTGGTACGGTACCAGCTCGAATAATCACATTTCTGAAATGGTTGTAAGTGGATGAGAGAAAATGTGTAATGATAAATGGATAAAAAGTATTACGGAGTTTAATAATTAAAAAGTAGAGAGAAAGGATATTTGTTTTTAGTGTAATTATAGAGATAGTGATAGAGAACTTGCCAAGAATGCTCTTATGTGTTTTTTTTTTTGGAACAACCAACAAAACTTTATTAAAACTAGCAAGATGCTAGAACCGCCAAAAAAGGAGGTAAAGAAAGAAAATACTAAGCCTAACCCCCAAAAGCAAAACCATACAACAATAACAATGAATTACAGCCAAAACCTACACCAACCCTCCCAAGTTAACCTTCTTTTTTTGGATATATACTTAATCAAAAGGCAACTTAGAGATTTAATCTCTTCGTATAGGCTTTGAATATGAGCATGGTCCCATTGTGTAAGGCCCCGTTCCCGGTGCCCTACATTAGACGTTGGATTTTCTCATAAACATAGTTCTAATTATCATAGTTAATAAAAACTTTACGCAAAATATAAAAAACTTCAAACCAATATATTACATAATCATCAAATCTTGTCTTAACAAACATTCAGATCTTTTAAACATATAACATAGTCTTTTAAATAACATAACATTTCCTTGAGATGCCAATATCTTCAATTCAATGCCATGTATTCCCCTCAAGCGAGCTGCCTCATCCTACTCACCTGCGTGCATACTAAAAGTCAGTTATGCTGAGTGAGTTCTAGTTAACCAGGTAATTGTACAATGCGTTCACATATTCTTACATACGCATCCAAAGATACATATTATATAATTTACTTACCTTTCTTTCATACAAACATAATCATACACTTTCTTTCTTTCTTTCATTCTTTATATTAAACCCTACTTTACATTATTCTATTATGTCTGGAGAATTATAAGAGCTCGGTTCCCTTTTCTGCCTCGAGAATTATTAGGGCTCCGTTCCCGGTTCCCTTTCTGCCTCGAGAATTGTTAGGGCCCGGTTCCCTTTCTTCTATACAACCATACCATACCTGTCTATGAATTCATAATCATAACTTTCATACATATGTTTATATATCATTCATACTTTATTTACATATATATCATTCATATCATCGATTATCACCCGACGATACGCGCAATATCCGAAGATCATTCGCGCACCGTCAAGCATCATTCATACATAATCATATAAAGGCATACATTTACCATTTAAGATAAGTGTATTAACTAATTACATCGAGTATGCACACAGCCCCGAAAACATAACAAGGAATGGGGCTAGAAACTCACCTGAATGCGGTTACGTTCAGAGTTAATGGTAATCCCTTTCTTTAGTTGTTCACGGCTAACTGTATAACAATTACGCGTATTAATTACTATCACTATCCATATCGTTTTTCTAGTTTAATTATTACCCTCAACGAATAGGGGTCCGGGGGCAGCGCCCCTGGTAGCAGGGTTCTATGGGGGCGGCAGCCCCTAGCAGGGTCCAAGGGGCAGAGCCCCTGGCTGGGGTTAAGCTGCCAAGTCAGCTTGAAAAAATTTTATTTTCATTAACCATCTTAACACATTTTTCATTAGAATTTTAAATTAATAACCAATTCGTTAATTCCTTCGCTATAACGAATCAAGCCTAATTCGTTATCTGACTCGCTATCTGATTCGCTATGGGGTTCGTTATCTTATCACAACTTGATTCGTTATCTGGTTCGTTATCCTATCATAACAAATTGGTGAATAACGAATGACTTAATTCGTTATCTTAATCATAACGAATTGGTGAGTTACTTCGTTATCTTAACATAACGAACTGGAATTCGTTATCTGGATATAACGAATGGGTGAACTAATTCGTTATGTGGACATAACGAATAGGTGAACTAATTCGTTATGTGGACATAACGAATAGGTAAACTAATTCGTTATCTTATCATAACGAATTGCATCAATCTTATCCAGACTTTGACTCAGAGGTCAAAGTCAAAATCGATATGAACATAAACGGTGAACAGTCCCAAGATCTGGAAATCATGATGAAAAACATGATTTTGGTATCAATAGACTCGAAATCTCAGCGCGAACAAACCCTAATCATCCATTCATTCAAACATCGGGTCTTAGAGGGTGCGATTTGTTCATTTCTAAACCCGGTTTATTAATCAATCAATTACCCCATCAAACGTTAACGGAATTCAGTACGATTTGTTGCATTAGATTCGTTATCACCATACACAAAGAGATCTATGATTTCTAGACGAATCCGAACCTAAATGAACAAGTTCTTGTTATAAACGTACCTTAAACGAGTTGGTAAACGAACTCAAGCTAGTGTTGATGTAGGTTTGGCTCGTCACGACGTTTCAGCACCAACAAGCTCGGGTTTTCACCTTCGGATCTTGGCTCGGGTTATAGGATAGTGTTTGTGTGTGTTTTTTATGGTGTAGGCTATGGTATAGAGATGGATAAAAATAGAAAAGTTTAGGGTTTAAGGGGTATTTATACTCCCTTAAGCCCATGGACCTAAGGCCCATTCCATCTCTTATTTCGTCTTCTAAAGTCCAAGCCCACCTTCTATTAGTTTATTTATTTAAACCGACCAACGACACACTATAAAATAAACGAAATTTATTTTATTAATTCTTAACGAAAATAGGATGTTACACATTGTGGGCTAGATCCTTTCATTTCTTTCAAAGATACATCACATTGTAAATAGGCAAATCGCATGAAAAACTTTAGCATTATCCTTTGGAGCTGACATGTACCTATGAAGCATAACCAAATCTCAAACACTAAATGCATAAATCGGAGGTACCTTGCACCATTGGGAAATCAAGCACCACACCACTTGAGCTTCTTCACAAAAAATGAGAATATGATCAGCCGATTCCTCTTCCCTACCACAAATTGGGCACTCGGTTGAACTTACCGGAATATTTCTCTTAGCCAAAGCTTCAAAGGTCGGCTGTTTAAGCATAGCTTGTCAAGCCATAAAACCCACTTTTTTCAAAATCCAATTGTTCCATTCAAAAACATAAACGGGCCTACTTAATTCTTTATACCAATATGCTTTTTAGATTGTAGACCGAAAACTCAACTGAGGGTCACCACACTAGACTATTTTATCTTTACCCGCTCGAGTAAGACATGTTGACACATGATTAGCAACTCCCTAAACTCCTCCAAGAGAACCGGACCCATCGGGTTTCTACTCCAATCTCATCATGTACCTCTTTGACTTTTCAGTTTAAATTATGTTTGGAAATCGGTTTTTCAGTGGCCAAACGTCTAAACAACAATTCAGCCGAGACCATGTGTGTAACATTCGTTACTTTTCAAACCCGAAAATCCGACCCATTTCAAATTTTCAGTTTTGCTTCTATTTAAATTTATATATTTTTATAATATTATTAATTAATCTCAAATTTTCGTTAATGTATTTTATGTGATCATTTCTATGTAATTATACATTTCACCACCCTTGTAGTATTACATACTCATTTAAAACATTCATAATCAAGATCAAATATTTATGTACATGTCCCATGCAATTTACTAGAATTATTATTTAACTACAACTACTACTTTTATTATTTATAATTATTATTATTAATTTTATTATTATCATCATCTTTTCATATGTTACTTAGCTAATAAAAACTAATGAATGTTTTAATTCAGTAAAATTTATTAAAATAGTTAAACCTTTTGAATACCCTATTAAACAATTTTTAATTTGTGTTTTAATTATATTAAATATGATTAATTTTCATAATTTCCTTAAGACATAACAACTCTATATTTTCAATATAAAAGGGGGACAAATCCTCCATTATTCTCACACCTCAATCCATTCTTTTCTTAAGTTTAAGAGCACTAACAAGTAAGTTGTTGTCATTTCAAGCATTTTATAGCTTTTGTTTTGATTTTATCTTGAATATTCATACTTGTTCATAAGTTGTTCTTCATGATCATGTTACTTTTATCATAAATATATTATATCTTGGTTTTAAGAATCATTATGATCATGGATATCCAAGATGAACACTTTGATTTTTCTAAATCTTGGATCAAGCCTAGTTATTTGGCAAGAACAAACATGAATATATATTTATCCAAATCTTATGATTCGTTGATCATCATAACTTATAAACTTTCTTTTAAATAAGATTAGATATAACATACTTCATATCTTTGAATTAATAATTGAGTAAATTAATTATTTTTTATTTTATTTTAACATAACTACTATTTATAATTTTCTTTAAGAGAATTCATGAAAAATATTTAAGTTAATTAATTAATTATGTTACTTGGAAACAAATGTGTAATCATAAATTGTTATTAATATTATTATTTAATCTTATGTTAATAAGTTATAATTATTTGTCTACAAAACGTTCTTCAACTAATAAACATCAAATGATTTGTATAAACTTTATTCATTTTTGTTAAACTCATTAAAAATCCCCAAGTCTCCATTCACCATAAGTTAATTAACTTTATATTCCGGTAGCTAGTCCTTGATTTTTGTATCTTCGTTATTATTTATAGTTTCGTGAGATTCAATTGCTTCGTTTGTTAACTCGCTTTCGGTTATTATTTCAAGTTGTCTCCAATATCAAAGGTGAGTTCTCACACCCCCTTTTTACCTTTTTTTTTAACTATTTTGGGGGTAGCATATATATCCTATCAACAATTCAATTTCGTTTATTCATTATTTACAAACTACAATTCGCTACATGGACTTGTGTGTTTACTTGTCACTTGCTACAAATTACTTGCTCATGGATTACTTCAAGATAGTATGATCATACTCCCCCCTTTGCGCTCAATACATTTGTTGTTATGAGTGGAAAAGGGTCTCATTATCCGAGTACGTTGGTGCACAATCCCAACTGTAAAGGACCTTACTTGCGCTTATCTGAGTACGCGGGTGCACAATCCTAGTTGGAAAGGACATTACTTGCTCATTTACACTTGTTCATGGAATTGTATGATTTTTATGTACTTATATCAAAACTTGTGTGAACTCACCAACTATTCAATTAGTTGACTTTATTTTATATATATGCTACAGGTACTTTCATTAGAGGATGAAATGAAGAGGATACTAGAAGTTAGGTTATCTAGATAATAAACAAGAAGATGTTTGTTTTGTTTCTTTTCCCTTATGTTTGTTCATTTGAAATAACTTGTGTACTTGATGCTTTGGAATGAATTAATGATAATATTGTCACTTAATAGTGTCACATGTGTTTTGGGCAATCTGTACGTCACACTCAGGCATTTCCGCTTTAGCCGGGGTGTTACAGATTGGTATCAGAGTCGTGACTATAAGATAGGACATTAGACGTAATGTTCTAGTTAGTTATAGCTTAATTTTATTTATGTAGGGTCGCATGTTAGAAATTATGTGGGGTCTATTTGATTGTTCAAAGCACTTATTTGATACTATTATACTGATGATTCAATTACTTCAATTACACAAGCACACACAAGTCCAAGGCTTATGCCTAACACAAAGATTTTCAATTTCAATAATCAAATTTTCGATTTTTGGTTGTCCGATATTTCTTCCTCTTAAAGATGGTTTGTTATGGCGGGTATGTAGTAAACTGTAAGGGGGACGTGCCTGTTTTCCGAAACTCTTGACACCAAGGTTATTGAAACCTAAGGATAAGCAACGCGTATAAATCCCAATCAGACGCGGGACCCGGTTGCTTACCTGAAGAGTTAGGAAAGAGCATGAACTCTATTAAACCAAAGCATACCACTTTTAACACCATATGAATCACAACTTTAAGTTTTCAAACGTGACCATGTTCTCTTTGTGAAAAGAATATGGTTGCCCTCCTGTATGTTTTACAATGTGTTTTAGCTGGAAGTCTGTACACGAATAGCCAGCTTTCGGTTCGATTTAATTACGCATTTTTATACGAAAATAGCGAAGTTTAAAAATTTTGTGACTCATTTTCGTTATTTATACATCCATTTACGTTTTAAAATTTTAGATGTTCGGAAGGTAATAACCGAATTTCAATACGATTAATTTATTATTTTACTATTATGTTTTAGAATAGAAAATTCAAAAAATGTTATGGTGATACATAAATGGTTAAATTTCGATTTGATTACTACATTATTTTATTCGCTTACTAATACATTTTAGAATTGAAAATTTAAAAAGTTATGGTGATACATAAATGGTTGAATTTTGATTTGATTACTATATTATTTTATTCATTTACTACTACGTGTTATAATTGAAAATTCGGAAGGTCATGGTGATACATGAATGGTCGAATTTCAATTCGATTACCTTATTGTTATACTCATTTACTCTTATGTTTTAGAATTGAAATTCAAAAAGTCATGGTGGTACATGAACACTCGATTTTCAATTCGATTTCACTATTTATTGTTAAGTTTAATACTTTTTCCTTATGATTATTCAATAATTTATGAGGTTTTTCATTTATTGAAAGGCGAAAACTCATGACGTTTCATGGGAATTCCAAGTTCGATTTCAAATTTGTTTTATGTGATTTCTTTTCTTTACTTGTTTTTATTGATGTATCTATTAGTCGTTTTCATACTTACGTCCCAAGTCACGCGAATTCTTCATGTTTCATATCATGCCTCCTCGTTTCCTAGTTGTTACACTTAACTCGCAAAATGACAATCCAAGTTATCAAGCAAATGGTCTCCGCGATCCCGATCACCCCACGTTTGACCGCACCCACCTTCATCACTATAGTAAATTCAAATCTGAACTCAGCACCATTCTTGAAAACGCAAACTATACCCAACCGAAAAACCTCACGCTGAAACACACCCTTTGTATAGTATGTGTAATTCCCATCACTTTACTTCCCTGAAACGTTGATATACTTCAATTTATGGTAGATTCAATTACCACTTATTGCTAAGACCTACCCAAACTCAACGCCACTCACCCATCTGCAAGACCTGTACCTAAGCATTTGTCTCAATCACATGTTTAACCTCATGCTTCAAGCCTACTAACATTGTGGTGACCTTAGCACACTCGCCTTCCTTTGGAAGACCTAATTTTTTTCCGCCATGCAATACCCTCGCCCTTACACGATTTTCCGGTTTCAATACTTAGATCTTTACAAAACTCATCAAACTCGTCTATAGTTACTTTTGCATACTTTCCTACAATTTATTTCTTTTACTAACACCTTGCGCCTGATTTCAAATCCTCAGTTATTTTTAACTTTCAGTCAAATGGATTTTATTTAAAAAGAATTTATTGTCTCTATTGTTATTATTATTATTATTATTATTATTAAAGTTACTAATATTATCATCACTGCTAATATTACTACTACTACAATTGTTATTAGTACCATCACCGTCACCATCATTATTATTATTACGGTACTTATCAATATTATTATTATTAATGTTAATGCTTTTATTATTATTGTTATTAGTAATATTATTAATTCTAGTATCATCGTCACTACTATTAATATAACAATATTTAAAGTAAAATATTTGCTTCAAACAAGTTTTGAGTCATTTTGAAACTATTTTTCATTCAACAAGTCAAGTAACTTGATAATTATTTTTTTTCCTATGTCATTGGCCAAAAGAAACATTGGTTTATACATTTAAACTTTCATAAAACTTGCAAGTCTTAGCGATAACTAAAAATCTAAATATAATAGAACAAATCTTATTTCACCATGAGATACAAAAATACCACGATTTATAACTGATTTTTGTATATTAAAATATATGTTGTATCCCTTCCTTTATTTCCCTTTCGTTAACGCCAATGAGTTTCAGCTAAGAAATTATGGCACCATCTCTCACTTCAACTTTCATACCCCAAACAAACCGACACTTGAGAAGACAAACATCGCAAGCTACATTTTCTTTTCTTTAACTTCTCCTTCACGCATTTTTCGAACGTACCCCAAGGTGATTTTTTATACACTTCTTTAGAATATTGTTTAGGAAGTTTATTTCGATTGTTCATTGATCTTTTATCCATATTCGTCTGTATTTTACGAAACGAAAATCCGTACATCATCCTTAGTCGCATTTTGTGAATCGTTTTACGTTTGTTACCTCGAGATCTATAACCAATTTCCCATCAACGTAACCGTTAAGTGGAAATTGAGACCATGAACATATATGTGTATATAGTTACCTAATAGAAACCATAATTTCATTTTATTTCTACATTTTACTATCGGTGACCGGTTCTCTCCAAACGAATTCGTTTACTTAGAACCGGGACTGTGTCCCATGTACATGCCGAGTTTATCTGATGTTATATTTTTTACACAAACTGTTTTGTTTGTTCTTGTACTTCTCTTCCACTTAATATTCTATTTAAACCATTTTATTGTTCTTGATTTCATCAATTTAAGACAATTACTTTATTTTAATTTCGAAATTCTAATTATATACTTAATAAGCACAAAGTTACTATTGAAAAATTTTCTTTTCACAAACTTAATCGATTTCAATATGTTAATATTAAAATTTTCGTTTATCCATTTCATTTCAAGTTATTATCAATTTACATGTTTGTAAGATATAATTGTTTATTCATCTCAACGTTGCCATTGGTCACGTCAATGTTCTATTGGAGATTTTCATTTTTTTTAACCATCATGATATTTTGATACTTAAAAGTTTCGTTCATTTAAACTATTCTCGAACCCAATGCGTTAACAAATTACATGTTCATATTTCGTTTGTTAAATGCAACGTTTACTTACCACGTTATTCTCAACCCCATTATTTCAATTACATGTTATGATGTTCATAATTCAAATGCTTCATTCTTTAACTTCATTACCTCGTTTATTTCGTTTTTTTAAATCATTTACTTGGTTTAGACCTTGGTTTAAAAAAGCGCGCTCAAGGCGAGGTGAGGTGAGAAGCAACCCAAGGCGAGCACCTCAACGCTTTTGCCTACCCAAGGCGAAGCCTGTTAAAAAAGAGAACGCTTTTTGCGCTTTTATGCGAAGCGAAAAAGCGAAGAGGCGAAGGCTTTATGCACAAAAAGCGACCAGTTAGCCCATTTTCAACATAACCTTTATAATTAGCCATTTCTAGAATTTTCACATTTTGCAATAAACTTTTGAAAGTTGAAACACTTTTGAGTAGTGTTCTTTTGAAAACACTTCCGAATAATTTGATACTCGATAACTTGCTTTTAAGCTACTTTGATATTTTGGGCGAGTAATGTGGTACTCAAAAAATTGTACTACACTACTTTTGGAATTTTGGTGTATATATATATATATATATATATATATATATATATATGTGTGTGTATGTATATATAAGGGAGGGTTATCCTAAAAAGAAGTAGTTTCTTAGGAAGACTAAGAATAAATCATATCCATTAGATCATGTTAATCAATGGTTAAGATATAAAATTACCAATAACCGACATAGTTTCCTAAAATTGCTCTTTTATCATTATAACCGACATAGTTTCTAGAATTATTCTTTCACCATAATTTGTAATGCCAAATGTCAAAAATTTATTGGTTCTTACCATTCTTAGGAAACTACTTATTCTTATTTGAACCATTTTCTATATATATATATATATGTATATATGTTGATGTTTTAGACATTTAATATATATTATAATGTAGTTTGTATATAATATGTGGCTTATAAATAATTATATATTTTTTTTAAATACGGTCGCTTCGTGTTCAAAAAGCGTTCGCTTTTGCGATTTTCGCTTTTCGCCTTAGTTGAGAACTTCTTCGCTTTTGTTCGCCTCATGCTTTTTTAATCCAAGGTTTAGACTCGATGATTTTATTTACTTGACTTAGTGTTTCGCGTCGTCCTTGGTCTGAATGGTCTATCTATATGTTTTAGTAAGGCTTACCCTTTAAATTCATTATTTTTTTTTATTTTCAACGTTATATATGAGAATTTTATGTAATTATAAAGTCTATGTCTTAAAACCACACAATAGAGCAAGCTATATGGACCATCCGACGATAGAGGTAATTATGGGTCGACGCGTAATTATCAAAGTCCTCGCATGGAAAATATAATAAGTCCGGTTGTGTGAAATAACTCGGAACATGGAATGATTTTTGGAGAACGGGGCAAATACAATATGATAAGGGCATGGTGGATACGCCGCTGGTACATCCTATATATAAGTGTCATTGTCATATTTCCTATTTGTGGCGTTCTTTGGGGTCATTTAAAGATCTACGTTATTTTATTTTAATTATGCAAGTATAAAAATGCTAAAATTTCCAACAACTTCGTTTATTAGTTGTTCTCTTTTAAATTTTTTTTATTTTAATTTCGGGACGAAATTTCTAAAAGTTGTAAGTCCTGTAACATTCGTTATTTTTCAAACCCGAATATCCGACCCATTTTAAATTTTCGGTTTTGCTTCTATTTAAATTTATATATTTTTATAATATTATTAATTAATCTTAAATTTTCGTTTATGTATTTTATGTGATCATTTCTATGTAATTATACATTTCACCACCCTTGTAGTATTACATACTCATTTAAAACATTCATAATCAAGATCAAATATTTATGTACATGTCCCATGCAATTTACTAGAATTATTATTTAACTACAACTACTACTTTTATTATTTATAATTATTATTATTAATTTTATTATTATCATCATCTTTTCATATGTTACTTAGCTAATAAAAACTAATGAATGTTTTAATTCAGTAAAATTTATTAAAATAGTTAAACCTTTTGAATACCCTATTAAACAATTTTTAATTTGTGTTTTAATTATATTAAATATGATTAATTTTCATAATTTCCTTAAGACATAACAACTCTATATTTTCAATATAAAAGGGGGACAAATCCTCCATTATTTTCACACCTCAATCCATTCTTTTCTTAAGTTTAAGAGCACTAACAAGTAAGTTGTTGCCATTTCAAGCATTTTATAGCTTTTGTTTTGATTTTATCTTGAATGTTCATACTTGTTCATAAGTTGTTCTTCATGATCATGTTACTTTTATCATAAAAATATTATATCTTGGTTTTAAGAATCATTATGATCATGGATGTCCAAGATGAACACTTTGATTTTTCTAAATCTTGGATCAAGCCTAGTAATTTGGCAAGAACAAACATGAATATATATTTATCCAAATCTTATGATTCGTTGATCATCATAACTTATAAACTTTCTTTTAAATAAGATTATTTATAAAAATTTCTTTTATTTAAAATATTTTACAATAGATATAACATACTTCATATCTTTGAATTAATAATTGAGTAAATTAATTATTGTTTATTTTATTTCAACATAACTACTATTTATAATTTTCTTTAAGAGAATTCATGCAAAATATTTAAGTTAATTAATTAATTATGTTACTTGAAAACAAATGTGTAATCATAAATTGTTATTAATATTATTATTTAATCTTATATTAATAAGTTATAATTATTTGTCTACAAATCGTTCTTCAACTAATAAACATCAAATGATTTATATAAACTTTATTCATTTTTGTTAAACTCATTAAAAATCCCCAAGTCCCCATTCACCATAAGTTAATTGACTTTATAATTCCGGTAGCTAGTCCTTGATTTTTGTATCTTCGTTATTATTTATAGTTTCGTGAGATTCAATTGCTTCGTTTGTTAACTCGCTTTCGGTTATTATTTCAAGTTGTCTCCAATATCAAAGGTGAGTTCTTACACCCCCTTTTTACCTTTTTAACTATTTTGGGGGTAGCATATATATCCTATCAACAATTCAATTTCGTTATTCTTTATTTACAAACTACAATTCGCTACATGGACTTGTGTGTTTACTTGTCACTTGCTACAAATTACTTGCTCATGGATTACTTCAAGATAGTATGATCATACTCCCCCCTTTGCGCTCAATACATTTGTTGTTATGAGTGGAAAAGGGCCTCATTATCCGAGTACGTTGGTGCACAATCCCAACTGTAAAGGACCTTACTTGCGCTTATCTGAGTACGCTGGTGCACAATCCCAGTTGGAAAGGACATTACTTGCTCATTTACACTTGTTCATGGAATTGTATGATTTTTATGTACGTATATCAAAACTTGTGTGAACTCACCAACTATTCAATTAGTTGACTTTATTTTATATATATGCTACAGGTACTTTCATTAGAGGATGAAATGAAGAGGATACTAGAAGTTAGGTTATCTAGATAATAAACAAGAAGATGTTTGTTTTGTTTCTTTTCCCTTATGTTTGTTCATTTGAAATAACTTGTGTACTTGATGCTTTGGAATGAATTAATGATAATATTGTCACTTATTGGTGTCACATGTGTTTTGGGCAATCTGTACGTCGCATTCAGGCATTTCCGCTTTAGCCGGGGTGTTACAATGTGTTCTACCCATTTGTCACATCATTTCGAATCATCTGATCGAACTCTACATTAGTCGGTTTAAGATCCGGTGAAATTTTACCAACCTGCCTCCATGGACCCGCCTAAGAGAGTCTAGTCGGACTACAAGACCACGGCCGGGACGAGTGATGAAAGGACCATACAATCTCCCACCAAATTTTAGCTCTTTTATTCTTAAACCGCCACATCATTTTAGAAATCAATTAAACTCTTTTGTGTTGATATTTGATCAATACTACCGAGTTTAAAAGTTCCTTATGAAAGTATTAATTTTTTTTAATTTATTAGCTTTTTTATTGATAACATATAGGGGTGTTTAGGATTCTTATTTTATCTTCTTATGACTTATAGCAATAAACTGTTAGTTACAAGTTTGTAACGTATCCTCTTACATAATAAGTAATCTCAAACACGTTTTTTTTTACTTTTCATAAGTTATAAGTCATAAGGAGATAAAAATAATTAATCAAAACACGGGTCAAGTAATATTACGAAGGAGAGACAAAAATCAGAATGATGTGAAAGATTTGTAGCCACACCAAACACCCATAAAAAAAATCATAACTCAAAATTTAATAAATAAATATAAAAGTTAAAACACAAAAATGTTTCCAGTGTCTTTCTCGTTCTAAAAAAAGACATTGATAAATGAAAAGGATCATTGTGTCTTTTTGTTTATTATTGTGTTTTGTGTTTATTTTCGTCATTGATTGTGTATTTTATCTTTGACATTCCGTCTTTTTTTCCTTATATGTGTTATATTACTCAACATTGTGCTATATTTTATTCGACATGGTGTTAAATTTTGCGATCTGTTGTGTTTTTTTAGTTATAATTGTGTCTTTGATTTCGGCATTGTGTATTTTCGTCATTTTTTTATTTTTTTTAATCGGGAATGATGGTGGAAACATTTTAGTTTTTTATTTTTTTTTGTTTTTTTATTTATATTTTGAGTTATGATTTTTTTATTAACTTTTTTTTGAATTTATTTTATGTGGTTTTTTATATGGTCACAAATCTTTATCACATTGTTTATTTTTATCTCTCTTTGTATTTTAACTTTACTCTTAATTAACCCCAAGTTTTAAATATTGATGGTTTATCTGTATATATATCTATACTATATATAAAGCATGAATGAAGTACCTCTTAAATTTTAAGATGTACAATCACTAATGCATAAAATACAATCACTAATGCATAAAATTTTGAAAATTTGAGGGCAATATAGTATTTTTGACAACATGTATGGCTAAAAGTGTTTAGTTTATAAAATAGTTAAAAAAATGATCTTTCAACTTCAATACAACTTTGTTAATTTATAAAGTAGTTACACATAAACCCTTTATCTTTACCAATTTAATTGACAAATTCATTTAAAATTTTTATTTCTTCAGTATCTTTTAATATATTGTGTTTTAAACAAAAACTAACTTACCATTGCAATATGCTTATTTTTGTTGACGTTAATGTAAATTTTGTTTTATTTTGAGGTGTTGATTATAATGTGCAAGTCAATTAAGCATAAGAGTACAACTCAGATATGCAATTATGAACCTAAAATATAATTACAAATCTAACCCTTCAACTATACTCAACTTTTATAAATTTAATTAATAATTACTCTTCCATCCCCTTAAGTTTACCCATATAATCATCTATATTTTTTTTCTTTGTTTTTCATTTATATCTTTGAATATAATACGTTTTAATGAATTTCAAACATACAATCACGACGTGTTTATTTTTGCCGACGTTCCAATGTAAGAATATTTGTGCGCATGTTATAAACTTATAACAAATATTATTTCGTGTCATTAAAAAAATATCAATTTTGGTTCAAGTCAAAATGCCATCAAAATGAGTTTTGATCATTTTCTTTAAAATACTTTTATTGTTTCGGGTCAAAGATTGAGGACTTTGACAGGTCAAAACCCATTCGAGTTATAACTGGATGTAAGCCAAATGAGTTTAGGTCATTATAAAAAAAAGTTTTAAATCTTGTTTACGCCAAAACAGGCAATAAGTAAAATGAGTTTGAGTCATTTAAGAAAAAACATGCTGTCAATTTTGGTTTTGGTTAAAACATGATATAAGCATAATGAGTTCGAGTCATCTTAAAAAAATGGTTTTAGTTTGCATCAAAACAACTATATGCAAAATGAATCCAGGTCATTAAAACATACTCCCTCAGTCCCATTTTAAATGTCCATTTTTTCATTTTTGGTTGTCCCAATTTAAATGTCATTTCTATACATATAAATTAAATTTCCATGCCCTTACAATTGTGCCAAAAAGTAGTGGATTTTTTAGCCAAGAAAAAAATTGGTTTTTAGCCATAATAGCTTAAAGGACATTATTGTCATTTTACAGCTCATAAAATAAAATGATCAAACATCTCTTAATTTGTGTGTTTTGGGTCCCATGACATTTAAAATGGGACGGAGGGAGTATCAATTTTGGCTCTGGGTGAACGTTAAATCTTTGGTAATCTCTGAAGGTTTCAAAAGACTCCCAAATACCGTGACTAACATTGTAGATTTGGTTCAGGTCAAAATGCCCAGCAAAATGATTTTCGATATTTTTTAAATATTTTTAATTTTTCGGGTTAACGATCGAGGACTTTGATATGTTAAAATGCGTTTGAGTTATAATGAGATGTAAGCCAAATGGGTTTAGATCATTATAGAAAAAAATTTAAATTTTGTTCAGATTAAGATGGGTAATAAGTAAAATAAGTTTGAGACATTAAAAATAAAAATTGTCAACTTTGATTCTGGTTAAAGAATGTTATAAGCATAATAAGTTCAATTCATCTTAAAAAAAATAGGTTTTAGTTTGCGTCATAATAATTATATACAAAACGAATTTGGGTCATTTAAAGAAAATATCAATTTTGCATATGGGTGAACATTAAATCTTTGGTCGTGCATGAAAGTTTCAAAAGACTTCTCAAATAATTGTGAATACCATAATAGATTTAGTTCAGGTCAAAATGCTCAGTGAAATGAGTTTTGATCATATAAAACTTGGTTTTTATGATTCGTATAGTAATTGTAACGTACAAAAAGCAACATTCATATTTTGAAAAAAAATGTATCGTGCCATATACTTAAAGGTTGTAACCACTAAAAATCTGTTTAAACATATTATTATCACCGCAACATAGCACGGGTATACTACTTTTTTTTTAACGACCAACTAAGTAACGCCGGGTACTTTGTACGCGGCCCCCATTGGCCAAAGGTAGCCCGAGCTGACCACTATTCCGGACGGACGAAGCCCCTAGCGGTCCACCCTATTGAGGGATTCACCGGATAAAACCCGACCCTCACACCCGCCTAATGGCACGACAGCGAGGAGCCGGTAAAACCGGGTGAGATCAGGACTCGAACACTGGTAAGCCAGGGTCCTCCCTCATATCTCCCATATAAATTAGTGATGGTGAGATTTGAACCCCTACCTCTAACTAATAAAATGAGCCACATCCAATTTATACGGGTATACTACTAGATAAAAAAACGAAGTTGATGGTTTTATTTTAACACCTTGAAAATACGAAAATTAAATATCGCCGTTTATTGATTAAAAAAAAAGAATGGGTGGTGTGGGATTGATAGTGGCCAATTCCATGGTCAATCCACCGTCACCGGCGAGAGCTAGTGACATATTCGTGGCGGCAGTGCCGTTAAGAGCCACCAAGGGCCCACCGCAGTTAGTTATGTCCGCGGCTTATTCCTTGTATCTTTCATGGGATCTACAACACTTCATGGTTCTCTCCACCTCACCTGCTCTTCCTTGTCAGGTTTTTAACTCCATCAATTCATTGTAAATTTCGATGATTATATGTTAATTTGATACATTTATATTTCTTTTTCTTTTCTGTTTGATAGGTATTGGTGTTTGATTTTCAACCTCAAGATCCTGAAAACATATTTGCAGCACTTGCAGCTCTATCTGGCGGGAAAATACCTGGTAACTCAATTAGTTCGTTGTGTTCATGTCGAGTGGTTTAACTAAAAAATGAAAACATGTTTGCCACGTCACTAACATGCGGAGGCTCTCATTAACTTACTCATAAAACGTGTAATGGTTTAACTAATAACATAATTGTAATTTAATGTTTTATTAAAGGGAAAATGTAAGGGGGTGAATGTCATTGGTTCCCTTTGTCCTTGCGCCCGTTATCTGGTTAGCGCCCGCTATATTGGTTTGGCTATTGAAAAGTGGGTGAGGTGCCATCCCAAGTCTAATAATTGCCTGTTTTCAAGGTGTTTGATGAAATTGAATTTTCAGGAGTACTGCAAACAAGGAAGATGAAGAAATTGCCAAACGTGAGGTGCTGGAAGGTAGGATCTTGCAATGTAGATGTTGACGATGCAATAAACAAGTTTAACAGCAACTGGGATACTGATCTTATAGTTGGTCAACACGATTGTCGACATTACACAAATGGTATTAATATTTCAGTCACATTGCAAGTTTAAATTTAGAAATTATATTATTAGCATTAATGCATAACTAGGTTTATTTGTCTTTAGCTCACTCTGCTTTGTATATACTTAGGATTCATGATACTTGATACTTATCATTTGATTAATACTGTACTTTCTTTATCCCATGAATGTTGCCACACATTTAGTCTTTTGGCACATGTTGTCACGATAAAAGCTTTTTTGATATTGTGTGCATAAAACCATGTGCGCTCTTAAAAGTTGTTAGTTTCATGGGACAAAGGAAACATACTTTATTTTATATTGATATTAATTTCTAAAACAATTTTGGAAGGGTTGGTGGAGTTCCTCACTGGCGAGAAGTATGTGTTGGATCGACTGAGAAGAAGCCGAAAGAGTATTGCTTGAGCTGCATTTGCAAGTGGTAGTTTTTTTTCATAGTATTTTGGTTAGCTGAGGTGGATTTATTTGGTGACATTTGTTGTTTTGCTAGGTACATTCCCCATGGTATGAATTCAGTGTTTCAACTATTGATGATAGGATAACAATGGAACGAAAAGCATATATTCTTTAAGGTAAATAATCTTCAAAAGACTTTGTTTATAGGCAAACAATGCTCCACTTAATCCCTTTTGGTCTTGTTCGAACATACTTTAGGCATAATAATACAAAACTTAAAGTGCTCCAATATATCAAAAATATATATAAACACACATGTGCACGCACCCCTTGTCGGTCTTGGTGCAGTAATTGAATATCGTATATGTTTCAGTATCGGAGCTGGATTAGTTTATGCTTATGAATGTCTAATTGTGTTGGGATTACCGTGGGACCTTAAAAGTTACTTTATGTTGTTTCTTCTTTTTCTTTATTTATAATTAGTGGGATTCCTTTTTTATTTTCTTTACCCTGTTGATGCCATGGCCCTTTGATAACCAGTTGGACAATGCAGTCTAAAGTCAAGTGACTGAACGAGCAACTTTCGTTACATACTATGTTGTCAAAACTTCCGTTAGATACTATGTTGTCAAATTACTATGTTATGTCTGTCTAACCCAAGAAGTTTGAACACGAGTCTTTTTAAGTTGTATATATGCTACTCATTAATATATATTTTCTTTTTAATCAATACACCCTAATTTCGAGCCTAATTTCTTTGAGTTTTAGGCCTAATTATCTTCAAATAGTGAAACTTATACCGAGTAAAAATGGTGCAATATATCCTATGTACGGTATCAATACCTCAATGTATCACAAGTTTGAATTTTTGTTGCTGGAACATAAGGTTTATACTTTTTATTTTTTAACCATTCAAAATTAAAATCATATTCCATGTGTTCATTTGATTTTACTAAACCCATTTTCTATAACTCTGGTACATAGCTTTATTCTTTTTATATCATGTCATTACTTTCAAAACGTAACAAAAAACACCCTGTATTAACAAAGAATCTGTTTTCTTACTTTTTTTTTTGAAGTTAAGTTATTCGGAAGGTACAAGGTTAGGTTCATATGCAATCTACCCCACCTATGTCCTGTCTTAAGACCTAACATTGTATATTAATAGCAACAATTAACAAACATCAATGTGCCAAAGTTCTTTAATTGTTAAACCAATCAAATCAAACCAAGATTCGTGCACGGGTCCTTTTGTTTTAGTGAACCAAATGTTTTGGGTCCAAACAACCCATGACTCGATGAGATGCCGAAACTGGTGACCAGTCACACTCACTCGGTTCCTTCATATATAACCAACAAGCTTTCTTTCGCTTTCACTAACCATTTGCCATTCTTTGCAAGTTTTTCTGTTGAATGATTGCCACTTGAATGTTTTTCTCTTATAATATATGCTTGATTGCAACTTCCAGAGTCTTCTGCTAGGCTGGAATCTAGACAGCCAACATGCCTCAATTTACCACCATTAACATCAACAAGGTTACAACTTTTATGCATGCATTTCTAGTCACAAACTCACAACAGAATATATGTATTATATCTTGAAACTGTGGTTTATTGGTTTTTAATTAACTATGTAACTCGACCAAAAATTATCTTACCTGCCCAAGTTCTAACGAATCGAGATAGTAAATGATATTGTCATCTATGTCTAATCTTACCACATGATTTAATAGACATAATTTTTTTAATATAAGAGCACATCAAGATTACAAAACTTATTACATCAAGATTGCATAGTGCATGCCATCGCTAACCATAAGATGATTATCGAGATAGTAAATGATATTGTCATCTATGTCTAATCTTACCACATGATTTAATAGACATAATTTTTTTAATATAAGAGCACATCAAGATTACAAAACTTATTACATCAAGATTGCATAGTGCATGCCATCGCTAACCATAAGATGATTAACCTCTAATCTATGTGCAAAATCACCCGAGACCCAAGCCCCGTCAGAAGAACCTTGCGGGTGAGAAGATAGGCATGACAGAAGTGAGAGTGGGGCCCGAAGAATGCTATAAACAAGAGATAGACCGGTATAGCCGTGTCGGGTATTATGAACTATAACCGGAAACTCAACTCCATTTCCTTCTCTAAACATGTTTTCATCGGCCACTTTGGTGGTTTTCTTCATGTTTTGAACGTTCCGCCTCATCACCGCCAATATCCGCCTCATCACCGTCGCTTCAGAGCACTTTTAAATGGTTTTGAGTTTATGAGTGAAGGAAATTGATGGAGATGTATGTTAGAAGTTGAAAGTTAGGAACTCAGACATTATTTCTATTTGGCATGTGATATGAATATGGAAATAATGAATGGTATGGTGAGTGGTGGTGCTTGTCACAAATTGCTTTTTGGGAGCACTTGTTTTGTGGGTATTTATAAGGAAACTTAAAACATTCCTACCTTGAAAAAGTCCATT
Organism: Bidens hawaiensis; assembly: GCF_021521415.1. Classification (NCBI taxonomy): domain Eukaryota; kingdom Viridiplantae; phylum Streptophyta; class Magnoliopsida; order Asterales; family Asteraceae; genus Bidens; species Bidens hawaiensis. The sequence goes on from NW_027498126.1 coordinate 79,584, forward strand.
ATATTGGTGTGTAGAATTTAGGTTGGAATAATTTTATTTAAAGGGTTCTTAAGATCCTGAATCTTTTATTGATTCTTGTTCTTTGACCTTTGAGTTTGTGTTATGGGTACTTGTTAATTCATGTTTTTATTGGTTAAGTGGGAGGGGCACTCGACTAAACTACCCAAAGTTTCACCAATTCAACACTGTCATATTATTTTAGGAAATTTGGTTTTTATTGGTCTTAACTATCGTCTTTTGGTCGCTGCCGGTCTCAACTAACGAATTTGCTGCTGGCGGTCCCAACTTTTAATATATTTGTTCATAACGGTCCGCGACTAACAGAATTATAACGTCATTAGTTTCAGGTCGCCGAAAAAACGTTTTTGGCCGGAAAACACACATTTTTTCCCGAAAACTCAACAATTTTTTTCCCAAACATCATGATAACTTTGTATCGTACCTTTAGAAACCTTTTACTAGTAAAAACCTCAATTATTGTGGTCACCGGAACCCTAAAACCATTGCCGGAATCAGTTGATGGTGCTTAAGTGATGGTGGTTGATTGGCAATGAGTCAATTGGTGGTGGTGGTGATGTTCAGGTGGTGCTTCTGACTAAAAAAATTGACTTTCCCGGCAAAAAACTTTTTTCCGGCGACCTGAAACTAACAGCGTTAGGATACTGTTAGCCGCGAACCGTTAGGAACAAATACATTAAAAGTTGGGACCATCAGTGACCAATTCGTTAGTTGGGACCGGCAATGACCAAAAGACAATAGTTGAAACCAATAAAAACCAATTTTCCTATTATTTATAAATTAACTATTCTATAACCCCTTAATCATTGACGATACTTATCTCAAATAACACATCCCCTTTTTTTAAAACAATTACAAAAAAAATAGATGACTAGTTGAGGGTCCACTTGCAAATCCCGAACTCCACTACCCTAATTAACTACCCTAATAGCAAGGGACGATGTATCCTACGAGGATACCTTACCCGCAAGTCCACAACCTTATGCCCGAATACACCCCTCCAACACTTATTATTATTATTAACATATAGTTCACATGTTTATTTAAATTTTAGTGATTATTTCTTTTATGAAAAAAAGTCGAATTGGAAATATAATTATGTCAAGTTAAGCCCAAAAGAAAAGGAATGAAGTTATTACTACACACCTTTAGGCTGAGGGGTGTGGAGCGCGAGAAAGGGCGCGTGAGGCCTTCAGCTCGCGCCCCGGGGCGCGAGCACCACACCACCGAGGCGCGAGAGGGGCGCGAGAAGGGCGCGAGCACGCAGACCAAGGCAGGCGCAAGGCCAGTCACTGCTGAAAATGGGCGTAAAGTGGCTTGGGAATGCGTGCATAGCCGTTGGGGCTTTAATAAATAGAGCCGTTGGCTCTTTAAGTTTATTAAAAAAAAAAAATTTTCTCTATATAAACCAATATCAACCCAATATCACATACCACACCCAAAATCACATAAAATACTTACCACAACCTCAAAAAAACCCAAAATCACCCCATCTTCAAAACCTTTTTTTAAAAACATGGCTGGAAATTGGTACCCAAACCTAGATTCAGATTACAGTTACGACGATTTATGGTCGGCACCGGACCAACCGATGTTTTATTCGGGGTCGCAACAATCATCCGGCTTTCAACCATCCAACATACAACTGTCTCCTAACTTTGTTGTTCAGGAGACACAAGAACCAGAAGGTGAAGCTGCGGGACAAAGAAGACGCGTCCACCGGAAAAAACAAGTTGCAACGGACGGGTCGGGTTCGGCTTCGACTGGAAGGACGAAACGGAAAACCACTCCGTGGTCATCGGATGAGAAGGAAGCCCTGTGTCGGGCTTGGATAGTCATTTCTGAGGATCGGCATTGCGGTAATTGTTTTAACGTTTTTAAAAATGATTTTTAATAAAAAAGTTAAATAAAAAAGTTAAATGACTTACAAATTTATTTATGCATTTTGCAGCGGACTACCAAAAGAGCAAGGTCTTTTGGACAAAAGTTAGGGAGACGTTCTATTCGCTCGTTGGGAGTACAGAGCGGAACGCCGATATGATTTCGGGTCGGTGGACCGAAATCAGAAAATTTGTCGGCTTGTTTACTAATCTGTTCAACAGGAACGCCGGTCGTATAAGACCAAGTGGCAGTGACGATTTGGCGGTTTATAATTTCACTGTCGAAGAGTGGAAGCAGGAGTGCCTGCGGAGGTATGGGACGGTGAAGACGTGGGACGGTGTAAAGGTGTGGGAGAGGTTGAGAAGGTGTTCTAAGTGGGTTGAGCTGGTGGCGCCGGACCTTGATGCGGAAGTAGGGCCGAAACGGACTAAAACTAGTTCGTCTGGAGCGTATAGCACTTCCGCCGGGTCGGATTGCCGGGTTGGATTCGACCTAAACGTTGCGGGGGAGGAAACGTCTTCACCGCCGAGGAGGCGGCCATTGGGAAGGGACGCCAGGGGGAAAAAACCGGCTGAGGGGGAAGCCGTAAACATCAACGATCTTGTTGAATCCCTCAATAAATTCAACAAAACCATGGAGGTGGTCTCTAATGACAAAAAGGAAAAAAAAAGAATGAGAGATTTGGACTTCCTTACAAGAGACTTCAGTAACCTAAATCCGGTCGACCAAATGCTGATGGAAAAACAAAAGGAACGTATCCGGAAGAGGTTGATCGAAGAAGACCAAGCCGAAGAATAAGAATAATGTTTTTTTTAGTACTTTAATTTTTTTTTTAGATATTAATGTGTTTTTTTAATTAATGTGTGTTTTTTTAAATAATTTATGAGTTTTTTTAATAATACGTTTTTTTAATACATTTATAAAAAAATAAAAAAAAAACCGCTCGCGCCCCCTCTCGCGCCCCTCCACATCATGTCCCGGGGCGCGAGCACCACAACCAACACCCATCTTATCAAGTTTCTCTCTCTGCCACACGTCACAATATTATTGGCTGGAGCCCCCACTCGCGCCCCCCACACCCCTCAGCCTTACAAAGATGCAAATTCAAACACTTACAACTATGCTAAAATTCTTAAAGTACGATAAAAATGAAATTTTAATTTACCATTGATCATATGGATCATCCGCGCGGTTTACACTTATTGTTATTGCAATTATTAATTATCTATAACATTTGAGAATGACATATTAAAAGTCTTTTTTTATTTTATTTTAAGAGTAACTCCATTTTAAAAAATGGGGTAAAATGGTCTAGCCATACATTTAATTCCCTACATAAAATCCATATTAATAAGTTATGAAAAATCATACATGTATCAATGAGTGTATTACATTATAGGTTAATTTTTTTTTGTTTTATCTTATTTATTTTTTAACCTTATTTAAATTTTATTATTTTGGTCGAGTCATTGTTATGTAAGCCGGAAATCGTGCGGGCACCTCTCTATACCTTAGTCCGTATCTAATGACATAATTTTTATTATGCACAATAACAATAGTATGGTTGCACATGTTAGATTAGATGCAACACCAATTATCCCGTTGCGTGGCGTTGTTATTCGTGCTAGATAGTATTGGAGAAAGGGCACTTATTGGAATTTAGCCTAAGAATTGTTAATATTTCTTTCTCTTTTCACTGAATTTGCTTCTTAAATTTGTAAATATTTATTTTGTGTCGTTTCCGTTTACAAAAATAGAAATGAAAAGCATCTTGCATACATAAAAAAACTGTTGTAACGTTCGGGCAAGTTACTAGCTAGCTAGTATTATATCATATGCGTGTATTTTGTATTTTAAAGTAAACAAGAGATGGATAAATTTTTGATTGGAAGAATCAATACTTATGGGCGATAGGTAAGATCAGTACCACATGAGTTGTTACACTTGGTGCCCATCTCCTGATTCTTGTTTGCATTAAAGGCAAGCATTTCATTATTTAATAATAATTCATAATTGTACATTAAAGAATTTGAAGTTATTAAAATTTTAGTTTCGTATTTAAACTTGATTAAATTCATTAAAATTTTAGTTTTGTATTTGAACTTGATTAAGGTCCAAGGATAAGATTTAGAGAGTAAAAATATGATTAATTTCTTTTGATATATTTCGTACGATGTTGTTCACATCATGCAAACTTTTACCTATATATTCGTGAAATAAATTGACAATTTCATGTATATGCCGGTGGTTATAAACTTTCCAAGTTACGTATTAAAATGTCGTATCCATTTTACTTACCCCGATTTCCCCCAATTTTCTTTCATGGAAACTAGAATAGTCCACAGAAACCGAGGAAAGGTACCCAGGAAAAAACTGTCGAATTTTTTTTATATATATTATATATTTAAAATAAAAAATATAGTGATATCGAAACATATAACAATTGAACAACAAATTGCGCCGCTATCCACTCGGTTAATTAGTTTATATATTCCTTAGTTTACATAACTTTTGAAAACCAAATGTCTATTTTAAAGAGTGGTAATACTTTTAGTTGCATGACGTATGCATTATTTTTTAATCTAATCCTTTACTTAATAAAAATATGTTACGTATGAAACAAATAAAAATATGTTAGTTATACCTAGTTCACTTATTCTAAAAGAAACTGCGGCACTCAACAAATGAAAATAAATAAAATAATTATACTGTCATTACAAAACGTAAAAGATAAAACTGTGGTGTAGTCGGTAGTGGTGGACTAGCGGTTGATACATATATGAATATATGATTGAAACTAAACAAAAGAAAAGCTCAATCCCAGGAAATTATTGCTTTTTAATTGATCCAGTTATTTACTTATTTTAACCTAAATAATTGAGGTGGAGCACAGAAAGACTTATTTTAGAAAAGAGAATGTTTTGATTTCAAATCTCACCTATAATAAAAAAAAATGAGTTTGTATAAGGTTTTCTCATCTATGATGAGTTTCCTTCTAATGATGGAATGAAGATAATCTGGTAGTCTAGTAAATTATTGACTGACTCATCAGTGATTAAAATGGTTGTTTAATTTTATTTTTAAATTAGTTAAAAATAGAAATAGTAGGGAAAAAGGTAAATGAATGAGTGGAGTGTAGAGGTGAAACTTTGGAACTAACTTAAATAAACCATATTTTAAAAGTTTGTAACTAAAGGGAATGAGATCTTGATAGTTTGGTTATGATTTTTATGTACCCGAGTTTTGCAATTCGGTTATAGTTATGGTTAAAGATGTATATTCATCTATAACTAATACCCAACATATATATTATGTCATAAGAAAGTTGTATAAATCTCTTCAAAGACAATGTCGAACTATACTAAAGTTAGCAAATATTGTAATTATCCTTAATAGGTAAAAATTGTTATATACAATTACAATACATGTAACTATATTTAAAAGCTTAGCTGATGTGACATGAACAGTGACGTCTCGAAAGTCAGACGTCTCGAAAGTGGTCGCTTGAATGTCAAACGATGCTAAAAAGGTAAATGCCAAACAATGCAATAAGAAAAGAAGAAATAAGAGTTACACGTTTGAGTAAGAGCATCTCCAATCGGAGATCTCTAAAGCATATGATGTCCTATTTAGAGGAGAGAGAGAATCTACGTGGAGGAGAGATTGAGGGAGGTGTATTGGATTTACGTGTCTTAGAAGAAAAAGAGAACAGAGGGGAGAGAGAATGAGGGTTTGAGTGGGGTTAGTGGACGAGTAGGAGAGAGATAAATGGTTTGTGTTTTAAACCTCCCCATACCATTGGAGATGCCCTAAGGCTTCACGTCTTGGCTTGAAAAGGAAGCTCCAACTATAAAAGGATGCATTGGCATCTCATGTAACACAATTTGATTCCCACGTCTCTTTTCTTTCATTGATACTCACTCTTCTTCACAATTAATTCGCCTTCAAAGAATAGGCTAACACCAGATGTGAACCTTAGGAGACCCGTCTTGTGAAGTTGCGATGAGCTAATGGTTGTTTCCGTCTTTATGATCATCCATGTGATCAAGATCCGAAGCTATCTGTACCATCCTTTATCCATTATTTGTTGTGTCAACAACTCTTATTGTGAAACTCATTGTTGATAGATACTAAAATCATCAACATCTTCAAATGCAAATGTAAAAACTCAACTATTAAGATAATTTTTCATGTCACTGTCGTAAAATAATTTATGAAGTGAAAGTTGGTAATTATAAATTTATAAGGACATATATCTTTGACCATAATTACCAGATTTGACTCAAAAAGAAAAGGTCGAAGCGTAAATTTGTCCAACATGACTTATCATAAATAGATATTGTGAATTTAAGATGACTTATTTGTTGTTTATCGTCTTTAGTGGGCCTATTGATTTTGCGCTTGTGAGTTGTGAGTAGGCCATAAGATCCAACAAAAAAGTTCATGGTTTGGCCCAAGCCCGGTTAAACCTACTTCTGTAGTTCAAACTTCATACCCATTGGCCATTACTAGTGGCCTAGTGGGTCCCGTCAACTAACTCAGGCAGTTTTGTTAAAGCTTCTACAACAAACTTTATCTTCCATGGTCTTGATTTATATGACGGACAACAAACTCAAGACAAATAAAATTCATCATTGTGGAGAAATGTTCTGAGAGAAAAGTTTGCTCCGGTAAACTTAAAACAAACTTTGGGTGGCTTCTCTCTCTCTCTCTCTCTCATATATACATACACACATTATATGTATAAGTTTAATAACTTTTTAATAGGTTTGTAAAAGTTTGTTGTTTTGGAAAAAAGTAGAGTTTTTTAGAAAAAAATGGAATATAGTATGCCGAAGATGTGACAGTTTGTGAATGTTTGTTGTTGTGGATGCTCTTACTACTGAAGTGGACCACCGGCCACGTGACAATCATGTATGCTCCACATACCATGTCATCCTCTATACGTACGTAAAATATCATCATTTTACATAAACTCGTCTTTTTTATGTAGAAACTATTTATTTATTACTTTTAAAAGCAATTACTTACAATAAAATATCATTAAAATAACAAACCTTAGTCCTTATAAAACAAACTAGTATAAATATCCACGCGTTATCATGAAACACGTTAAACGTATTATATGTCCGGATGCTCAGAAAGTTCAACATGACAAAGTGGTCATCAACAAACATTAACCCCAAAGAAATAATCTACATCTCCGTAGTCAACGGTCTCAAAATAAGGCCACAATATCAAAAATGCATATCTTCAAGAATACTTTTGTAGTTTCTTTCTCCTGCACTTAGTTAGGCTATGTGTAGTGGAGGGGCTACAAAATGGGGCGATTTGTGTCATGTGGCGTCCAGTCAGCTGAGGTGAGGCTTTTGTTTTAGGGGTGTAAAAGCATTCTCATCCTATATTATATCCCTAAATTCAAAACTACACTAAAATACACTACATTTTCTCTCATTTTTTTAATTAAATGATATTTTTTTGCACATTTATCATTACAATTTCTTTTTCCTTCACTCACAATCACTTTCAAAATATATTAAAAAATTATATGAGGTGAACAATAGTTTTACAAATATATAAAAATCACTATGTTTTCTAAAATATAAAAACTATTCACTCGTGACACTATAAATCACTATCTAAATTATAAAAACACCCCCACATAAAATAGTGGTTGAATGAGAATGCTCTAATGATGTTGAGCCTGAAATATATATGGGATGGTGATGGTCGGGTATTTTGTATATATATATATGTTAGTGTATTAATTATGTAGTTTTATTGAGTATATTTATAGAACTTTGGTACTTCATAAGTGCTTTTGTATTTCAGGTCATTGATCGTTAAATATGCTAAATTGGAGACTTATACGAGCATGGAATGATATCTCGGGAAGACCGAAGCATGATTTGATGTCTTGGGAAGTGTTACAAGGATTCGGGAAGAGTATGGATGAGAAATCATAAGCCGATGCTAAAACTGAACAAGATGGGTTGTCAAAATGCGACCATGAAGTAAACGAGCATATCCTGGGCTAGAAAATGAGTTACGGGAGCCATAATACATGAATTTTGGGTTTCTCGACGAGAGGAATCCAAATATGAGGTTTTCTTAGGTCGTGATACGCGATGGCATGAGGTTATGGCCATATCGTATCGCTATGGACATAAAAAAACGGGAAAAATCAGGTTTTGACATATATCTTCTATTTGACGAACCCTAATCAGTATTGACGACTTCCAGCAACTATTAGGCGATTTTGGGTGAATTCCAGGGCTACCAATCATCTCTTGATCAATCCTAATGGCCTTCCTCATCATAATTGAAGACCTATCGATGACGATGCTCGGCTAGTCTTCTCCGAATTATACCCGGGATGTAAAGTTGTAACGATTTCAGTTTTCCCATGTAACTAAGAACGTTTATGTATAATTGTTTATGGTTAATCTATGATTATTGATGTTTAGTATTTCTGTGTGTTCAATCGGTTTAGGTTTACGTTGATCTGAACGATTAGTTACCAGTTGCTATAATAATTGATCATAGGGTTGTTTGATTAGGTTGAATACGATAAAGCATATAATTTCCCTTAACTGAGTGACACTGGCAGGGACTGTTTGATAACCAGTGCCGTGTGTAAAGCGATTATTGATGTCTAAGGTTTTGTCTAGTTTATCAGTCTGTAGTTAACCGTTAATGAGTAATCTGTTAGGTTGCATGAGATTACTGTTTGTATGCATACTTGAACCCAGGGTGTGATTTGCTTTTATTAATTGCTTGAATTTGTTAAAGTGTTTAATCAATATTAAAACTAAATCTTATTTGCTTGTGTGATCAGCACTACAATCTTTTACTTCATAATATTAGAAATCTGTTACACGATTTCATTGACCACATACTCCTGGTGGATACGATACCTTATTTACCCTATCTACTTAGGTTATTTAGGTTTTTGCATGAATTGAATGACGGTAATAAAAATGGCGCCGTTGCCGGGGAGTTAGTGTGCTTAGTGTTTTCGTGTTATTTGATTTCTTTGTTCATTTTAGTTTTGTTTAGTAATTTTTAATTTTATTTTTGGGTTTTATTTTGTTTTTCCATTTTACGCGGGGTGTGTTGTTTGTGCACGTAACAGGTTTTTACACACCCGCCACTCGGACAGACATTCACCGCTTATGGGTCAAACCCAAAACCCATCCCGAAACCCGAGCACACAACTGTCACTATGAGCAATTATGGTGATTTTTGCTATTGTGAAGGCTCGTATCACTATCGGGATTGTCTAGTAGTTGCACAAAATCGGCAAGAGCGTTGCCATAGGCGAAGATATATAACGACATGCTTTGAAGATAAAGAGATTTTGTCATATTATTCACACTCTGAACAACACACATCACCAAATTATGATGAAGATTATAAATCAGACATGGATGGCCAATATGATCAAGAGCCATATTATGATAACTATGAACCGGAAACACCCTGTTTCTCAAGTTACCAAGACACGGTGGAATCCAAACTTGACAAATTGATAAATATTATGGTTGAGCAAACAAGGAAGCAGAACAACAAAGGAAATCTCTCGAGGCTAAGTGGACCAATCATATTAATGAAGAGATTACACACACTGAAACGGTTCTGGAATGAGGATGATTATGAATATTCTCATGAAGAAGATGATTATGAATATTCTCATGAAGAAGATTATTATGAATATTCCCAGTCGGTTGATGAAGACCAACAAAATATTCTGCACTCTAAGCTCGATGCCATCATGAACACGTTAATGGAACATAAGAGACAGATGATGGAAGAAAAAAGGAATATGAGCTAAGACATGAAAGAATTTTGGCCTCGCTCAATCCGAATAATGAGGACAAAACTGAAATCAAACAACACCAAGAGGAGTTGGCTAGTGGTACTGTGTCTGATGGTGATGAAGATAATGAGGTTGTTGATTTTTCAAAGCAAAAAAGTGAAAGTGTGATTCAAGTAGAAGATACAACTCCTTCAGAGTATGAAGAGCCCAAGGTAGCCAATGTGAATCCTATGCCTTCTCCAGTACTTATTATTCCAAACAACAAGTGTGGGGATGAAGGCTTGGTAAAGAATAAAAAGAAAGTAAGTTTGCAAGATATTGGGCAAATAATTAAGAAGCGGCCTCACAATAATCATTCAAGTAGTATACCAATCACTGTAAAGTGGTTATGGACTTGGCATGTAAGCTACCGAGCGTATATTGGAAACTCTGTGGGTAAGTGTGCACTTCGACCACTGTGAGGAATTCAGGTATTGTCGAGCTGTAGACATCAATTCAGCGCTTACCGGGAGGCAACCCGGGGTTTGTAAGTATCTTTCCAATTTGTTTTCATTTTAGTTATTATCTGCTGTTTTTTATTTATTGTATATTTTGTTGTATTTGGAACTTTGTGGGTGTGGTTCACTATAAATACTCACGAGACCTCACTCGTCCACCCGGGCTACCGGGGGGTTTAAAGGGCTTGTTGCATACGCTAAATGCAATCGTGATTCCTATGAAAGTGAGTTAGGTCTTTTAACATTTTTAATTAGTATAACAAAATTTATTATGAAATTAATTAATTTGGCTCGGTAATTGTTTTAATAAATTTAACAGAAAATCATTTTTATAACTCTTAAAAGACCTATGTCTTACACTTGTGAGAAGTGCGAGAAGCTGATTTCAACAATTGATTAAACAAATCAATGATACATAATGATCATGACAAACTTGTAATTAAGAGCAAAGTAATATACCATATATTTATGATAAAAGGGTAATTTGGTCCCCCTCCTAGTTGTTTCAAAGCATTAATTCCATAATCACTTTTAAGTTATTCTCCACATTAATTCCCTTAGAAACTTACACATTTTCAAAAAAATAAATTGACTTTTACATAAAACACATCTTCTAAGAAAATTTTAATGAAATATCTTCATGATCAAGTTTTTTACATTTACGGTTTCATAAGATTCGTTTAAACATAATAATCTACACGCAACTCATGCTCACCAACACATTACTTATTTTGACCTACATAGATTGTTGGTTTCTTTTATTTGCACTAACACATAACTAATATTCATCTACACATAAATCATATTTACCTACACATAACTATAACTCGTATTTGCCTACACATATAAAGACTGGTTAAAAAATAATTGAAATAAAAAAAACATGATTTTTTATACATTGAGAATATTTTACAAGTTTAATTTAATACTATCAACTGTATGCACAACTTTTGCTTTTGTGGGTTAATATTGTAATATCTGTACTTATATACAAATGAGTAGGCTATAATATTAAGTAGTTTTGTATATGTAGGTTAACATTGTGATCTGTGTAGGTTCATATATATACTATGTATGTGGTATTTCAAAGTGTGTATGTAAAATTTATTTGCGTGTAAGTTCATATATGTATTTTGAATGTGGTGTTTCTAATTTTGCATGTGTAAATTTTATCGTGCGTAGTTTTATATATGTACAATGTATGTGGTATTTCGAATTGTGTACGTGTAAATTTTATCTTGTGTTAGTATATTTGTATGCGGTATTTCGAATTGTGTATGTGCAAATTTTATTGTGCGTAGGATTAATTGTATACTGTGTAGGTGGTTTACAAATTTAGTATAAAATTGAAAACCTTCCTAGATTTGGTTAAGTTAGAAAAATTATGACGAATGAATTAATCATAAATTAAAAATATAAAAAACAAAATATTTATAAAAAGAATTAGTTTATTAGTTATATTTGTACAAAATTGGTCAAAACTTTTTTTCGATAGATAGAACTAGCTATACACACACACTTAAAATTCAAAAAAAAAAGATATTATAAATATTTACAATATTAATACTAAAAAATAAATTAACAGTAATACTAGATAGTTTTTAATTTGATATATGTAGTGGAGACTATTAAGTGAAAAAAATGTCGTAAAGACCAATATGTATATAAATAATGTTAAGAGCTAATAGTAATTGATCTAATAAGTTCAGGGGTGTATATTTAGTAAAAGTGGAATAGAAAAACGTACCCATTCTTCTACTTGTCATACCCCCTCCTCTGAACTTTCATTTCATTTAAAAATTTTATTTGACATATTACTCTCTTGCAACATTTTATTGCATTTTATGGTGTCCATTGGAAATACTAAATTAAAAACTATAAAGTTTTTTATTTTATTTTTTTTTATCTCCTTTTAACTTTCATTTCCTTTTAAGAATTTTATTTTACATATTACTTTCATGTAACATTTTTTTTTATTTTATGGCCTCTCTTTAAAATATTAAATTAAAATTGTAAAGTTTTTTTCTCACCTTTTTGTGTTTATTGTCCTTGATCATAATAATAATATTTATTATTATCATTAGCGATGCACTAATTTAAACGTTCACTACAGCTATATAAAAAATCGACTTGGCGCGTAAAAAATGTTTTAAATTTTCTACGTACATGTAACATATATATAATATGTAAAAAAATTGTTACGTTGAGTTCTTTCGAGTTCTTAAAACTCAAAGTGATTCTTAAAAGAAATCAACTATACACACACACACACGCTTAAAATTAAAAAAAAAAGATATTACAAATATTTACAGTATTAATACTAAAAAATAAATTAATAGTAATACTAGATAGTTTTTAATTTGATATATGTAGTGGAGACTATTAAGTGAAAAAAATGTTGTAGGGACCAATATGTATATAAATAATGTTAAAAGCTAATAGTAATTGATCTAATAAGTTCAGAGGGGCTGTATATTTAGAAAAAATGGAATAGAGGGGGGGGGAGGGGTTACGTTTAGCAGCACCCAATAGTTATTTAGATTATAAATAAAAAAGAAATGTGTAACTTATCCCAAATAGTTGTTACTTTCCATACATGAAAAAACAAACTTGTATTAAAATGCCCCTAATCATAAAATAAAAAAATTATAATCAAAATAAAATATAAATAAAAAAATCATGATGGGTTATACTGACTTATTGCACTTCTCGCACTAAAAACATTTATGAAATGAACCTAATCATATATATATATATATATATATATATATATATCACACATACTAATATAACACTATTAAACCAAAACCCACATTGGCGACAAATTCTCGTCGCCCCACCCATTGCCGACCCCCTTATCGCCCCTCGGCGCGGTGTTCTTACCCCAAAACTCAATTTGTCGCCCAGTTTGTCGCCCTATTACGCACATCCTTAAAATGCCCAAAATAAGTAAACAGAACTGGGTAAGGACGAAGTCATCAACTAAAAGTAATAGCAATGGAAAGACAATAAGAGTAAGATGCATCATGTGAATTCACACTAAAAGAGACCCACACTTGCAGGTCCTGCTAACCAAAATTTGTGGTCTTGCTAAAATAAATAAATAAATAAATAATAAATCATTTAAAACATATATGTGTTGTCGGATTTTTCAAACAAAACCACACGACCGCCACGGTCTCCCGTTGCAAGAAGATCACCATATTTATTAAATTTAATAGCTGAAACAATTCAACTTCAGTGTGTTGTCATGATAGAAGATAGTCACAAACTTATACTAAATACATATAATGATATAAACAATTACTATTGAAATATCTATTTGTATAACTATAACTTTAAGCTAATAATATGTAAACTTCAAACTTACCATATAAGCTATATTATAATAACATTTTCCATGCCAATTTGAAAACCTAAACACCTGAAATTAATGTATCAGATTGTATCTTTTTCCTAAACCCTTTGGGAATGTTAAAATCACCAATTAACATATGCAGACTAAATTTCGATCAGTTGCGACAAAATTTAAATCATCTAAACACAACCAATCGAAATCAAAGTTAAGGCATACTGAAATCAAAGATAAGACCATTCGAATCACAAAATTATTAGAATACATGTACTATTGGAAGTCAAATGTCCATATAACACAATGTAGAAAGCTTAGAAATAATATAAACTAGTTTTGTACCCGCCGCGTTGCGGCAGTGCATTAACATGCTTTCGGTTGGTATATGCGGTAAAACCCGACTGTTGACACACCGAGCCGACACGAATTCTTTCGGTGTCGGTTATGTTTTTTACGTCGGTAAATCCGAACATTAAGGCGGCGAGTCGACACAAAGTCGTTAAGTGTTTGAGACAATACCCGTTGATCATAGTGGTATAATGCATAACATCTGGAATCATTTTCTTACCTTTCATTTCTTGTAGCAAGAACATAGCCTCATCCATTTTCCCTAGTTTACATAACGCATCAATCGCGATGTTATACACGACTTCATCAAGAAAGAAACATGATTTCATATACTCCATAAAATAGTATACAACTTCATCATGCATACCTAATTACCTATATCACACAAACATTGCAATATCGCGCTCACTATCACACAACGGTTTTAATCCCACCTGCTTCCATTTCCTCATGAAGAGCTAGCGCCTTTCGTATGTCTCTGTTATTACAATACCCTTGAATTAACGCACAATAACATAACACATCAGGGACAATATCAGAACTTTTCATATCAACCAACACACTTTTAGCTTCTTCTACCTTCGACTCTTTAACAGAACGTCTAATTATCGAAGCATAAGCGTAAACTCTAACCACCATGTTCGCCTCACGCAAGGTTTTCACAATCTCGTACGCGTAATAAGCTTTTCCGTTGGAACAAAGCCCGTCAATATACGTCCCGTAAGTAAACCGATCACACTCCATTCCAACCTCTCTCATTTCTCGAAACACATCAAACGCTTCCTCCAAACAACCCTTTCGACAAAGCCCTTTAATCCGTATCCCATACGTGTACACATTCGGAGCCAATCCTTTTCGCTTCAACTGCTTAAAAACCGGCTCAAACATATCCAACTTCTCCCAACTAATCAACTCGTTCAACAAATAATTACACACGCGTGTCGATAACACAAATCCACCTCTTTTCATTCTATACAACACATCCATCGCCTTGTCAAACCTTCCAACGATCACATACACCTTGACCAACACATCAACAGCATCTACCAAACTACTGCCCTTCGAACCGACGGGTTGCAGCCGAATCTCGTCAACCAAGGCTTCGAACAAGTCGGATATCAAAAAGATAAAAGACCCACGACCATCAATATTAATAACATCCAAGAACATATAATACAACTTCATCTCCTTACCATACTCACACAACAATCTAATAACTGCAATGTAGGTAACGACGTCGTGTTTGAACCCGGATTGGTTTAATTTGGATATAAATGAGAGTGCAGTTCTGGGTTGTTTGCTTAAGCTGTGTAATGTTTCGATGGTTGTAAATTTGTCAAATTTGGTGGTGTTATTATCGTCGACGTGATCGGATAATGTGAATTGGGGGAAAGATGAAATAGACCTAATTTGGAGGTTAAATGAGTGTAGAATTAGATTACGGAAATGGGTTAATTGGATAAATGAAGAGCACATGTGGGTTTGGGTTAAATTGCCGATAGGAATATGAAATTGATGAGTTTGAATTGGTATTCAGGTGTTGTGTTGTGATCATGAAGAATTGGGTCAGAATATGCCAATATTGCAATCAAGAACCTTGTTTTAAGGTTTTGATTGGGCGGCTGCTTTGGGTTAATATTACTGGAATTGGGTTTCAACGGCGGTGGCGGTGACGGTGAGGGTTTAAGCGGTGGTCGGAGTACTGGTTTAAGAGGTTGCGGAGATGGAGATTGTTATTAATAAAAAAACACAGACTGGTTTCGAACTTGCGCAGGCATGGTAGGCGGTTAACAGGAGCCGGAAAACCAACAGAACAACATCTGTTGTCTTTAAACCCAACAAAAATATATCTATTATATAGAACATCAAAGACACAACCTTAATGTGGCACCGACATTTCAATATTTATCTTATATACAATACAACATCAACGCATAAACTTCAACTTCAATTTACATGTTTTAAGCTTTTTATGCATTTTTGTTATAATCATAGAATTCATTCATTTCATTTTGTTGCATAAAAAGCCAGTTTGTGGAGATGGACCAAAAGACATGAATTGAATTGGAAAATAATGACACGAAATATTCAATATTAGATAGTTAATTACATGTTGATATAATTCACATCTAGCTCATATTCTCCTTAAACATCACCATAGTGCACTCTGCAATGAATCTTTAGACTAAAAGCGAAAATCAAAATGAAACTCGACATTCTGATATGCATATTCCTCAATTGACACCTTAATTTCAAAGTTCAAATTCCCCCAAGGGTGAAATTAGAAACCCTAGCTTTCACATAAAGTGAACAATTTGACTAAGTTTGAAGATATAATCAAGTAAAGAAGAGATACAACAGTTACCTTAGAGAGTGGAAAAGTATACTGAATGAATTTTGGTGGCTCCCGGTTTCTTCGATCAACGAATAGCGTTCATCGGTTTTTGTGGCTACCGAAAAGCACGTGGAAAAGTTAGAATCGCCATGCATTGCCAGCATAGACGGCCGGAAGCGTCGTCGGCAACAATGGACAATACCTCAATTTCTCTCTCTAAAAAACGATTGAGAACTCTCTATCCCACGGCTGTGTCGTACTGGAGACATAGACGTCGCCGGTGAGTAAAGGTTGTTTTGTGAAAAGACATCGATTTAGAATCGCCATCTGTCGTGTAAGGCCCCGTTACCGGTGCCCTACATTGAACGTTGAATTTACTCATTAACGCAGTTCTAAATATCATAATTAATTAAAACTTTCGCGGAATAATATAAAACATCACCCATTCGTCACGAATATCCATAATTTGTCTTTCAAAACATAACATAAATTAAAACATTCAAAACATCATTTCATTCTTCAGATGCCAGCCTCTGCGATCCTGCCATGTGTCCATCTCACACCAGCTGTCTCAATCTGTTAACATGCGTGCATACTAAAAGTCAATTACGCTGAGTGGATTCTAGTTAATCACATAACTTACTTTACATACATATATACGTGCCCGAAGGTATGCATTACATATATAACTTGTTCATCATTCGTCCATACACATTCATAGCTAACCTTACATTATAAGGGCATTTCACCCTACATACCTCGGATATTATTAGGGTCCGGTGCCCTCCATCCTCGGATATTATTAGGGTCCGGTGCCCTCAATCCTCGGATATTATTAGGGTCTGGTACCCTCCATCCTCGGATATTATTAGGGTCCGGTCACCCTTTCTTCCATACCTCCATATCATACTTTTCTATATACATAATTGTAAGTTTCATACGTACATACATCATTCCTTCTTCATCTACAACATACACACACACACACACATATATATATACATATATATATATCATCAAACCATTACCTGGCAGTACATGCAATATCCAACGATCGTTCACGTACCGACAAGAAATCATTCATACATTTCACATAATACATATATGGCATACACTTATCACTTAGGATAAGTGTATTGACTAATCACATCGAGTATGCATACCTGAAAAAATAACAAGGAATGGGGCTAGATACTCACTTGAATGCGATTACATTCGCCGTTAATAGTTATTCCCTTCTTTAGCTGTGCGCGACTAACTGTATAACAATTACACGTATCAATTATCTATCACTACCCATATCGCGTTTCTAGTCTCATGATAACCCTCAACGGACGGGGGTCCGGGGGCAGCGCCCCTGGCAGCGGGGTCTATGGGCGGCAGCCACTAGCAGGGTCCAAGGGGCAGAGCCCCTTGCTGGGTCGAGCTGCCAGGTCAGCTTGGAAAAATTTTATTTCCATTAATTGTCTTAACACATTTTCCATTAGAATTTTAAATCATTATTAAATTTGCTAACTTAAAAAGTTCGAGGACTTCTTTGTAATTAATCCATTCTTTTCTAAGTCCAGGGACTGTTCTGTCACTTTGCTAAACTTCTAGTTCGTTACTTTGGTCTTAACGAATTGGTTTGTCATAACGAACTGGTCCTTGTAACGAATTGAACCCTCTAACGAACTGGTCCTTTGACGAATCAGTCTCTATAACGAACCAGTCCATGTAACGAATTGGACATTCTAATCCGTTATCTTTGTTAATGAATGGTCATAACGAATTGGGGTTAATTCGTTATCTTTTCTATAACGAATTTGGGTACGAACTAAGGCTAGTTCGTTAAGATTCCATTAACGAATCACTTGACGAATTGCTTCTAATTCGTTAACTCCCTGTTAACGAATTAGGGTTAGGTCAGAGAATGTCAGAAACATTCTCTAACGCCTTAACCTCGTACCTGCCTTTTCCGGCGCCGCCTTTCCGGTGCCGCCATTGCTGGAAAACCGAGATCTCGCCGGAAAAGCGAGATCTCGCTTATTTCACCACCGTTTTCACCGTTTTTCGTCCCGTTCGATCCAGATTTGAGCTAGGGTGACCCCTAAGCTCATCTTAGGTTCGGTTTATACCCGATTCCACCCGGATCTCGTGACTTTAACGGTTTGAGGGTGTCGGCTCGTTGTTTCGTGACTAAATCTAACGGGTTTGAGTTCATACGCTATCATACTATCATTACCTCGGGTCGGGATCGATTATTCCTTCTTGGTTCGGCTAGATAAAGGAGAAAACTAGAGAGAGATCTTAAGTGTGTGTTTTGGGTGGTGTATGGAATATGTGTAAAATGAATGAATTATTTGGTAATTAAGGTTTATATAATTATGGATCATGGGCTTAAGCCCATGGTATTTCCTTCTTTTCTTTATAACCCAAGTCCATAACCCATATCCATTTAACCCAACACTAGCCCGACTCATAATAACTCATATTTTCAATTTATTAACCGAAAATAAAAAACGGGATGTTACATGTCGCCACCATAGACAGCCAGAAGGGCCACAAGCAACAACATGACAATACCTCGGTGATGGCGATGTCATACAGGAGACGTAAATGTCGCTTGTGACTAAACGGTCGAAGAGACACATGCAGCAACAAATGTGAGAGATGGTGGTAAGGTGACCACTGACCACATAAAAGAAAATAAGGAAGAGATAAGACGTGGAGAAAACTGTGAACACGTTGCAGTAGTAGATACGATGTGCGACTCATAATCAATCTTATTGATGAATAGTATAAATATTGAGGAGACTAAAAGATGGTTTTTAATATACGTATATAACGTTAGTAAGTTTCAAGTTGTTACAAATTTATACAAACACTAGTATTAAGCCCCCGCATTGCGACCATGTCACACCATCTCTAGAGACCACCAACACCGAAAAACTCGTATAAAAACGAAAAAATTAGCCCGAATCATATTTAGACATAAACATATTGAATTGTGCATGGTAAACCTAAAACATAGAAAACAATAACTAAGTCGATGAAGGAACCGCACATTGTTATGGGTTGGTAAATGAAAAAAAAAAACAGGTGTAAAAATGTTGATCTACTACATTGCGACGTGTTAACCCGCAAAGTTTAGACAAACACACGGAAAATTTGTAAAAGTTGAAAAGCATATGGTACCAAAGTTGAAAGTGAAAAGTGTCGAGGTTAAATTCTAAAAGATGTAAAGGTATTGAAGTTGAAAAAAAAAACGAAAGCAGATTCGACCCACTAACGCCAAAGGTACAAACCATGATATAGGGATGAGCGGTACCGGAATCGAATTGGTACTGAAGGTACCGAATCGGTACCAAAGTTTTGAGTTTCGGGATCTGTACAGTACGATACCGGTTTTTCCCGGTATTTTTCTTCAATACTTCGATCCCCGGTACCAAAAAATTTCGATCACGGTACCAAAAATTTGTAATTTTTGGGATCGGTATTTTCGGTACCGGTACGATACCAAGCTCATCCCTACCATAATATATGCTTAAGTTACTTTTTTTTAATAATATTTTGAACCACGCCCAATACTTTAGGCCTGACTCACCCAAAGAACACCATCAAGGAGGAAACTCATCATTACGAAAAAACCCCTCTTAAGTTATGTTTCAAACTTGAGACCTTAGAATCTCAAGTTTTAACCAATATTTCATTCTATTGTACTAGAAGACAGACTACACATGCAATATAATATACCTAGTGCTATGCAAAGGAAAAAAATGTAAAAAATCTAAAAATTAAAGAAAGGCCAAGTTGCAAGTCATATAGCACCTTGTAGAAAAGGAAGTTGATAACCTAAGTTACAACTCAAATAACACCATGTACAAAAGGTTAAAACAACAAAAGTTTACAATTGTAATATATATAATTGAGCATCCATCTATTTATAAAGATATTTTTTTCATTTTCTTTTGCTTATTGAGTATCTTTATGCGTTACAACATTAAAGTATAATTTTTGTGTTAAAAATATTCTAACTCTAATGGGGTGTTTGTTTTTTCTTATAAAATTTTCCTGGACTCTTTTGTCTGTTTTGCGCAGACCACACACATACATCAAGGTTCGTAGATTGTTTGTTTTTCGAAAGACAATTCATTAAAAAAGGTTGGTGCACCCTCTTTCTCGCTCAGACATGGACCACTCACTTCTCAAATCTTCTAACATCTTTCACACCATCAGGTCTTTCAATATCATTTATCTCAAAACCCTAGCCCTCCTCTCTTCAAACCCCCCATTCTCGTCACCTACCCCCCCCACCTCCGGTCGCCGCCCCTCCACCCCCGACAGCTGGCGCTCGTTCCTCATCCACTTCTGGCAACCACCCATCTCCCCTCCCTCCCGCCTCCACCGCAGCTCCCCTCCGCCCTCCCGCCTCCACTGCCGCAACTCTTCCACCCCTGCCTCTACCTCCACCGCAGTTCTTCCAACCTCTTTCTTGTCCATTATCTATCAACAAGCTTAGCTTCTTTGTCTATTTAACCTCAACAGATAAACCATATCTTGTTTAGGTTTGATTTCTTACATTATAACGATTATTATTTTCTATCTTAGCATTAACTTAAGAATCTTGTTAATAGGTTTTGTTGTTGATTAATGTTAATTAAGGTTTTGTTTGATTTGTTAAGAATTTTAATAGGCTTGATTACCATTAGTTCATTTGGTTTGGTTTGTTTTTAGCCGCTTTTCATATATTTGTAGTGTTGGAATTGAGAGAGGTATGGATGGAATTGCCAAATACTCTCGAAGTGGTAAAATGGTGGATCAAGATGACCGATACATGTTTAGGAGTATTAAAGTAGTGAAGAACTTGGTTTGGGTTTTATTTATATTTGTTTTTTCTATGTTGATTATATGCTTTTGGTTTATTTAGTTTATTTGGTTTATATTGAATGATTGTTTGGTTTATGTTGACATTGTATGCATCGATGACATTGTATGCTTTTGGTTTATGTAGAATGGTTGTTTTGATGTTTATGTTAATGGTTGTTTTGATTCTTGATTACCACATGATTTTTATATTTAATGGTTGTTTGTGTTTATAACCATAAGATTATAACGGATCATGATAAGAAATTATTTCTAGTAATTCTTATATACTTGTATATCCATTTTTTTGGAGGAGAAGCTTAAAACGAATGCGAGACAATGATTCGGCTATGACGGGGCATAAATACACATTAGAGTTATTGCAAGGAAATCCCAAACAATGCATTGAATTGCGACGTATGTCTCATAAATCATTTGTCCAACTATGTGCATTTTTAGAACAAATTATTCGTTAAAGGATAGTAAGCATGTATCGGTTGAGAAGAAGATAGCTATGTTTTTTATGATAATTAGTCATAATCAACGTTACGTGGTTATCAATCCTAGATTTCAACACTCAAAGTAAACAATTCATAAATTTTATTATGAAGTGTTAGATAAAATGATGCTTTTCGCCAAAGATATGATAGTGCCAACTTCTTTCAATCCGAATCCAAACATTCAGTGTAACAACTCGAGTTTTCATATAATTGATATAATGCTAAATATATATGTTTCCGTTGTTTATTTTATTTAATATTTTAATTGATTTTGTTCGTTTTTAGTCGAGATTTGTATACTACTAACATTTTTATGTTTCGTAGGTTCCAGGATTTGATCGTGATTAAAAAGGGTGAAAAACGAGCTAAAACGAGCCAAAACGGAGATCCGGAACGCGTCAGGAAGAACCAGAGCAGAGAACCGGTCAGACCAGGCCGGTCTGACCGCCCCCCTTGGAAAAGCATGACGCGCCGCGCGAAGGGGGAAGGCTAAATGCCCTCCGCGCGGCGCCTAGGCACAACTGGGCTAGAGTTATTTCGCTTTTGCTTCTTGTCGGGCCTTGTTTTCGCTATTTAAACACCTTTAACTTAAACCTGACATAACCTGAAAGCCATCAGCCGATTTTGGGAGTTCTTGGAGCATATTTTCGAGTCTCGTGGTGATTTTGAAGGCAAGAGGACAGCCGGTGAAGAGCTACACGTTTACGTTTGAAGTTTTACAAGTTTTATCGCCTTTAATCCTTCGTTCTTTAGATTTTCACCATGTTTTCGTTATTATTTGTTTTGTTTGATTTAAACTTTATGATGCTAGGCTAAATTCCATAGACTGCCTAGGTCGTGATGAACCTTAGTTCGGTTTGATTTTATTTGGATTTCGTTTCGTTATGGATTTTATGTTCTAAGTAAACGGTTGAGTTTGATTTAATTGATGCGTATGATTGCTTGGTTTTGTTTACTTGAATTTATTGTTTCACATTGCCCTTGTTGATTGATTCATTGGATAGGGTTTTGTTAGGTCATTTACTGTGTGTTCTTGACTAGTTTGTGATTAATATTGATTAAAATCATAGAAACAATAAAATCAAGTAAATAGATAAAAGTGAACTGCCAGCCTAGAAAGCTGTAAGGTGATAGGTTGTTGATAGATCTTTGCTTGTCGGGATTGCTAGATTTAGTTCTTCGTAAGGAGTCCGTCTAGATTTGATTGTCAGCTTAGTCTATTAAATTAATTGAATTTGCTTTGCTATCTTTTGAATTCCGCGCTGTAAGGTAGGTTTTCGTCATAAAGATACTTAGACATAAGCGATTAAATAACCGTAAGGAAGTTTGATTTAAAACTGGTGAGTCTTAAAACTTGTTAGAAATCCATAGGCGTCTTCTTGAAGTTTAAGGGTCCTGTTCGGGTTTTCTGTCAAGGGTCTATTTTATGATCCCAGTTCCATAACTTGCGTTTTCCATTTAATTAATAACCGTAACTTTGGGGATTCTGGCATGGGTAGTTATTTTCACCATGTGAATTAATCCAAGTTTTTAAATTGTTTATTAGATAAATTAAATTAGGTTAAGTTTAATTAATTAATTAAGTTTAAGTAATGATTATGTTTTATTATTATTATAATAATTAGGGTTAGGTTTTAATATTTTATTATTAGTTAATTAAAGTAAGTATTAGTTAATTATTATTAAGTTTAATTATTAGTTTAAATTCCCCCTCAAATATTATTAATAAATAGTCGTGTCTTGTAATTGAGTCTAATTTGTTAGTTTCGTAATTTAAAGAGTCTTGTGGGTTCGATATCCGGACTTACTTAGCTGCACTAGAGTCGATCGGTTCACTTGCCGGTTAGTAGTTTAAGTTAAGTTTAAGGGTCTAGAGTATTACTTAGGTGCTGTTTGTTTTTGCAGACATAAACTGTCTGCAAGCTGATTTCATCTGTTTTCATGTCTGCAACTGAAGATGTGGTCTGAAGATCTGCAAGCTGAAAATATAAGACTGTTTGTTTTTATAAGCTGATACTGTCTGCATAACTGTCAAACTTATCTCACAAGATAGAAGTCATTTATTCAAGTTACATCTAGTTTTTAGTCTTTGCTTGCCATGCCGATTTGGTTTTGGTGGGTGGTGGAAGGTGGTGGTGGTGGATGGTGGTAGTGGCGGCGGACGGTGGGTAGTGGCGGTGGATGGTGGTGGTGGACAATGGGTGGTGGTGATGGATGGTTTTGGTTGGTGGTGGACGGTGGTGGTGATGGATGGTGGTGGTGGTGGGTGATGGATGGTGGTGGTGGCGGTGATGGATGGTGGTGGTGGTGATGGATGGTGGTGGTGATGGATGGTGGGTGGTGGACGGTGGTGGTGATGGATGGTGGTGGTGGTGGCGGACGGTGGTGGTGATGGATGGTGGGTGGTGGACGGTGGTGGTGGACGGTGGTGGTGATGGATGGTGGGTGGTGGACGGTGGTGGTGATGGATGGTGGGTGGTGGACGGTGGTGGTGGATGGTGGTGGACGGTGGCGGCGGGGTACGGGGGTGGTGGTGTTGGCGGACGGTGGTAGGAGCAGTGGATGAGAGGGTGGCTGCAAAGGGAGAAGAGTAGGGTTTTTTTGTGAAGATGTTTTAAGCAAGATTTCCTTGCTTTTCTTTTAAGATGAAAGAAGATAACTTCAAATCTGTTTTAAGAAAAAAAACAAACAGTCTTCAAGGGTAATGTCTGCGCGCCTGCAGACATTAGCTCCCTTGAAGATGTTTGAAGAAAAAACAAACACCCCCTTAGTGTCTAGATTAGTATAATTTTAGTTAATAATTATTTGACTACTTTTAGCACATCAAGTTTTTGGCGCCGTTGCAGGGGACTCTTGGCGATTGCGTTATTTGCGTTAATTGGACTTATTTGCTACATACGTGCTATTTGTTTAAGTCGTAGGAGTCTAATTAAATTTTAGTTTACTTTTCGTTTAGTTTTAATTTTAAGTCTACTTACTTGGTCTGTTGCGTTTTTCAGGTATATGCCACATTTGCGTTCGCAAGGACCACCGCTGGATAATCTGGATTTTTCTCCTTTCAAAACCGAGACCAGCTCGTCAGCAGAGAAACAACCATCAGAAGCTACTTCTACACCAAATTCGTCACCACACAGTTCCCCACCAGAAAGTCCTAGAGTCCAACCACAAGTTCAAATGGCCGACCCAAGGACAATTGCTGCTCAAGCCTTCGACGGCTTAACCGAAAACCAATCATGCATCGTTGTCCCCGCGATCGACAACCCCAACTCGTGGCAGATTCCATCATACGTCATGAATAACATTGTTCAAACTAATCAGTTTCATGGGAACGATGACGAGGATGTGCCGGCTCATATTAACCGACTTTACCTCATTTTGAGAACTTTTAAATTGCAAGGTGCTACTGAAGATGCAATTTTCTTACATCTTTTTCCTTTTTCACTTACAGGTAAAGCAGTTATTTGGCTTGACACGCAGCCACCTGGCACGTTCACCACTTGGGAAGCACTACGTTCTGCATTTATCAAGAGATACTTCCCACCGGCTAAAGCGGTTGTTCTTCGCGATCAGATTCACTCGTTTCACATGGATCCGGATGAACAATATTGTTATGCTTGGGAGCGTTTTCAGAGCTTGTTGTCTCGATGCTCACAGAATGGTCTCACACCATGGGCTCTCGTGGAGAAATTTTACAATGGGTTGAACTACAAAACCCAAGTTCGGTTCGACACGGTCGCAGGAGGAAGTCTACTGGCTAGGAAGAATGTCGCCGAATGTAACGAGATGTTTGAGAGTTTCGCTCAATCGGACCTCGCCAAAGGGCCACGACGCGGGAATTCCACTCCCGTTAGCAGTACATCCTCATCTTCTCGAGGTGTACACCAGGTTAATCTGGATATTACTGTGGCTTCTGCTTTGGAATCACTAACCCGAGAGGTGAAGGAACTTAAGACTAAGGTTGACAAGTGTGAGTATTATAGAGGTGGACATGGCACGTTGGAGTGCCCGGTTATGAATCAACAAGTCGATTATGTTGGTGGTTAGAATAGGTTTCCCAATAACTATTTCAACAACAATAATCAGAATTTGAACACCTACAAGAACCCGAATCAGAATAACTCCAACTGGCGTCCGTCGGGCGCACCACCCGGCTACCAAAATTCTTACAATCAAGGACAATGTCAGTATAATAATACTAATAATAACAATGGTACTAATTTTTAAAATAATGTGCAGGATTCTAATGGAGGAATGGGACGTCTAGAAGAAATGATGAAGCAAATCTTGGAGAGGGATCAAGTTACACAGAAAAAGTTTGCCGAACACGATATGCTTTTAAAGAATCAACAATCTTCTTTGCTTGACCTTCAAAGGTCCGTTGGTGATATTGCTCGTCATCTCGAAGAAAGACCTCAAGGACAGTTTTCGGGTTCTACTCAGACGAATCCGGCCGCTCAACTGAAAGCAATTACTACTCGTAGCGGAAGGGTTTTAGGTCCCGAGGTAGTTAAAGAAACAGGTGGAGTTGAAGAAGAGGAAGCGGTTGATGAAGAAATTGAGATGGAGGCTCCGGGTAAGTCACATAGTAAGACACCAATTATTGAGCCACAAGTTGAGAAAAACCTGGTCGTATTTCGGCCACCACCCGATATTAATATTGCCCATGTTCCATATCCCGCTTGTCTCAAGAATAAAAAAATACATGAGGGAATACGGGCATTTTCTAGATATGTTCCGACAATTGAAAATTAATCTTCCGTTTGTTGAAGCCCTCCAACACATGCCAAAGTATGAAAAATTCTTGAAAGATCTACGTAAGAGAAAAGATCGGTTGGGAGAGGTTTCGTCTATTCCGCTTAGCGGGGATTGTTCGGCGGTAGTGTTGAACTGGGTCCCGGAAAAGTTATCGGATCCGGGTGTTTTTACAATCCCATGTATGTTCGGAAGTGATATGATGAGTCAAACGTTGGCGGATTTGGGCGCGAGTATTAATCTTATGCCGTATTCGTTGTTTGAGAAGTTGGAGTTGGGTGAGCTTATTGAAAATTTATTAGTAAAAGTTTTCAAGTTTGTATTCCCGGTTGATTTTGTGGTACTTGACATGGAGGCCGACGAGAAAGTCCCCATTATTCTCGGTTGGCCGTTTTTTAGAACGGCTAAGGCTCTTATTGATGTGTATGAGGGGCGGATCACACTTCGGGTTGGTGATGAGAATGTTACTTATGATATTGCGAAATCGATGAAGCACCGGGATGATAGTGACGATGTTAGTGGTCCATGCCATTTGTTATATTTTCTTAACTCTTTTATTCCGGGTTTTCATAAGTGTCTTGATTATATTTGTGGAACCGATATGGTTGGGATGGATATGGATGACGAGTTGACGGAGATTATGGAGGATTGTGAGGAAGAAGTGATAGATGACGTTTCTTGTTCGGCGGAGATCATGGAGGTTAGTGAAATTATTTGTGAGAAAGAGGCGGAAAAACCCGCTCCGTTGGAATTAAAGGTACTTCCGTCACATTTAGAGTATGCGTATCTTGAAGAGGGCTCGGATTTGCCCGTTATTGTTTTGTCTAAGTTGAGTGAGAAAGAGAAGTCAAAGTTGATAGAGGTATTGAAGATGAATAAAGGGGCGATTGCATTGAGACTTTCAGATATTCAAGGTATTAGCCCCGCTTATTGTACCCACCGGATTTTGATGGAAGATGAGTATAAACCGGTGGTTCAACCTCAAAGGTGTTTGAATCCAAATATGAAAGAAGTTGTCAAGAAAGAGGTTCTTAAGTTATTGGATGCCGGGGTGATTTATCCAATTTCGGACTCTCCATGGGTAAGTCCAACTCAAGTTGTTCCAAAGAAAGGGGGGATGACGGTTGTCATGAACGAGAAGAATGAACTTATCCCTTCGCGTACGGTTTCCGGTTGGCGGGTTTGTATTGATTACCGGAGGTTGAATGATGCTATTCGCAAAGACCACTTCCCGTTACCGTTTATTGATCAAATGTTGGAGCGTCTCGCAGGTCAGCAATTTTATTGTTCTCTTGACGGGTTTTCAGGTTATTTTCAGATTTCTATCGCACCGGAATACCAAGAGAAGACGACGTTTACGTGTCCGTATGGTATATATGCTTATCGTCGCATGCCGTTTGGGTTGTGTAATGCTCCGGCTACCATTCAGCGTTGTATGGTGGCAAT
The DNA here is from genome assembly GCF_021521415.1 of Bidens hawaiensis. NCBI lineage: Eukaryota > Viridiplantae > Streptophyta > Magnoliopsida > Asterales > Asteraceae > Bidens > Bidens hawaiensis. The sequence continues at coordinate 107,377 of NW_027498126.1, forward strand.
TTTTCAAGACATGATAGAGACGTCCATGGAGGTTTTTATGGATGATTTTTCGGTGTACGGTAATTCGTTCGATCACTGTTTGGTTAATCTTGAGAAAATGTTGAAGAGGTATATTGAGACGAAGTTGATGTTGAATTGGGAAAAGTGTTGCGACATTCGTCAAATTTAGATCTCGAATTATATTCGTTTTTGTAAACTTTTAATACGTAAACCCAACTCAATACTTTTAAAACCATATTTAATTATTATATAATATTATTATATACCTCGACCATAAAACGATGTTCGTCATATTATAGTGTCGTTAAGAAATCATAGAGGGTTTAAAATGATTTTCGTAAACTAGTTATAAGCTTTAGAAACCTTTTAACTCGTTTTAAACATTGATTGAAACTTGGGGGGGGGGGGGGGCTGTTATGAAAATATGCATACATATATAACAAAACTTAACCCTAAAACATAAACATAACACCCAGCCGCACCCCCATCTTCTTCTCCAAATTCCGGCAGCCGCCTCCGGCGACCCCAGCCACCTCCGGCGACCTCCGCCGCAGCCACCTCTGCCGGCCATACCACCACCGAACACCACCTGCCCCCTATACCTCCGACGCGACACCACCGCTACCCCCTCGGCTTTTCCGGCAGCCACAACACCCAAAACTCTCCAGCTTCGTTTTTCCGGTGACCGGAAAACCGGCCACCGGTGTACGGCCGCCATGCCACACCGCAGCTCTCTCTATCTCTCTCGGCTCTCTCCTTCTCGGTCTCTCTTTCTCCAGCGTGCTCACTCTTCGCCCCGTCTCGCTCTCTCTCTCTCTCTCTCCGCCTCGTCTCTCTCTCTCTCTTTCTCTCCGCCTTGTCTCTCTCTCTCTGTACCGTTTTTCCGGCACGCCTCCGGAATCGGCTCCGGCGAGCCCTTGTGTTCCTCCTCTCCGGCTTCGAGTTCAGGTATTGAACTTGTTTGTGACTTTCAGTTTAACTGGTAATTAATAGAGCTAATCGGATATGGGTTTTAATTTGTTTTGGAAATGATGATGCTAAGTGTAAGGGTTAAGATTAATTTTTCCTAAATCCTAACTAGATGGTCGTTTAGAGCGGTTAGTTGGTGCGTGTGTTTAAGCTTGAGGTCACGGGTTCGATTTCCTTATGTGACCAACTTTGGTTGTTTTTGTTAACAAGTTATTCAAGTTAATATTAACATTATATTTATTATCTAGATTTTATTATTATTATTATTACAAATATTATTATTATTATCATTATTTTTATAAATATTAAAGTTGTTATTAATATTATTAAGGATCATATTATTATTATCTATTAAAATCATATTTTATCATTAATTACTAGCAACAATATTATTATAGTTATTTTGTGAACTCGTTTAGAAATCGAACCAACATCGAGTATGGTTTCATTATTACTATCAATTTATTTATTATTATTATCATTTTTATCAACAACATTATAATTAATACCAAGATTTCTATTCTATAACTATTAATAATTGTATTATTAATAATAATTATTGTTATAATTATTATACTATATTAGTATTATAAAAATAATTATTGTTATTATTATTAACATCATTATCTTATATATATATATATATATGTAACATATTTTAAAATCGTTATTATCATTTCTATCTTTATAATTAATAACATCATTATAAGCTTTATTATCTATTCATTTTTATACAACCGAGCTCTTGATTTAAAACCCATCTCGCTTCTATTTAATATTGGTTTATAGTTATTTAAAATCCCAATAAAATAATATCATTTTATTTTAATTGTCATTTAAATACGAGTCCCTAACCATTAACAAATTAACCGATAATCCAATTTACAACCGAACCGTCCCATTCAATGTTTCCAATATAGTTTCATTATGGTTTCAAGTTCATTAACATATTTTATTTATTCGTTTCAATTAGCTTTCAAGTCGGATTCGTTCGTTTCGTTTACAAGCTTTCTATTTATCGATCATTTATTATTTCCCGATTCGTCAATCGATGTGAGTACTTTCATACCCCTTTTTCCATCTTCCGTTTTGTGGTGACATTTCATACTTATCAAACTAAATGCTTTATTTACTTGAATCTTAAACCCACAAACGTGATTGTACACCTTACTTGAATAATTGCTCGATTTGGTGTTCTATGCTTATTTGTCTATGTGTTTATCGCTTTTGGTTGGTGGAAGTCTATTAAATCCTAGACTACTTGGCATCCCCTTGTAGCAATGTGTCGTTAACGTAATGCAATTAACGATATTCTATTAAATCCTAGACTACTTGGCAACCCCTTGTAGCTAGGTGGCGCTAAAGTAATTCTATTAGCGATTGTCAATTTATCCAAGTTGTTGCTTTTATTTATCGTTTCGTATACAAGTTTTGTGGCTTTTTATTACTATATACTTATATGCTCAAACTTATGAATTTCTCACCAACCTTTGTGTTGACAAACTTTATTTTATGAAATGTTACAGGTTTGACTTGACTCGAGGACTTGATGAGAACGTTACCAATACCTTTAGGATATTAGTAAAACGAACAATATAAATGTTACTTGTATTCAATTTGTTTGTGTGAACGAGATGTGTTGTTTATTTGATTTGTTGAAATAAAATGAGTTAAATAAATATTGTCACTTTAAATAGTGTCTTGTGTATTTGTCCAATCACGTTGCACCCCGGCATGTTCCGCCGCCTTTGGTCGGGGTGTGACAAGTGTCACTTTATGGTGACGGAAGGGATAATCTTGGGTTATAAAATTTCAAGATATGGTATAGAGGTGGATCGGGCAAAGATTGATACGATTAGTAGGCTTCCTCCACCGACAAATGTTAAGGCTATAAGAAGTTTTCTTAGTCATGCAGGTTTTTACAGGCGGTTTATTAAAGACTTTTCAAAGATTACCCGCCCGATGACCAGGTTATTAGAGAAAGATATCCCGTTTGTATTCGATGAAGATTGTTTGAAGGCGTTCAAGTTTTTGAAAGATCAACTTGTAAGTGCTCCTATTCTCGTGTCACCGGATTGGAATTTACCTTTTGAGCTTATGTGTGATGCGAGTGATTATGCGGTTGGAGCGGTTTTGGGACAAAGACGTGAAAAGCATTTTCACCCTATTTATTATGCAAGCAAGACGTTTAATGATGCCCAAGAGAATTACACCACCACCGAAAAGGAACGTTTAGCCGTTGTGTTTGCATTTGACAAGTTTCGGTCTTACCTCGTACTTTCTAAGACCACCGTTTTTACCCAACATGCGGCTTTGTGTTTTCTCTTTCACAAGAAAGACGCAAAGCCCCATCTCATACGGTGGATTCTTTTACTTTCCGAGTTCGATATAGAGATTAAAGACAAGAAGGGGGCGGAGAATGTTGCGGCGGATCATCTTTCCCATCTAGAAGATCCGAAGAGAGAAGAGATTCGCGAAGAAGAAATTGGTGATAGATTCCCGCACGAGTCGATTGATTTTGTTACGGCCGAAAAGCAAGGTTTGCCATGGTTCACCGATTTTGCTAATTTTTTGTCTACGGGCCTTGTGTTGAAAGGGATGACTACTCAACAAAAGAAGAAGTTTTTACGGGATGTTAATCGGTATGTTTAGGATGATCCTTATCTTTTCAAGATTGGTGGTGACCAAATTCTTAGAAGATGTGTGTCGAAAGAAGAAGGGTTGAATATTCTGAAGCATGTTCATAAAGGTTTAATGGGCGGTCATCATGGAGCGCATGCCACGGCTCAAAAGGTATTTGATTATGGTTTTTATTGGCTGTAACATCCTAAATATTCTAATAAATAAAGAAAGTTGCGTTAAATGGTCGTGCGTTTAATAATATTAACTAACGTCTAATATGGAAAAGATCATGGACTTAGATTAATTAAGATAGATTAAGGGTAATGGGCCTTAGGTCCATGGGCTTTAAGGGATATAAATATCCCCTTAAACCACCATAAAACCCTAAACCTCATTTCATTCCATCTTAATCTCTACACACTAAAAAACACACACATCCTTCACCTCACACGGCCGCGAGAGAGAGAGAACGGGACTCGAGTCCAAAATCAAGCCAACCATTATTAGACCTTCGATATACGAGCTAGATACGAGATAACCAAGCAAACGGCGACCACACCGAACGCGTAAAGGTATGCCTTTTACCTTAAAGTTTACGTTTTTAGGATCGGTTAGCTTTGAAACTTAAACATAAAGTAAATAGGGTCTAAAGGAAACGTAAAGTAACAAACTTGATGTTGGAAATGAACTTGACAAACCTATGGCTATGTACGGCGACTTGTTATTAAACGTTTTAAGCCGAAAGCTCCAAACTTTATGTCTTTCCGGGCTAAGTTGTACCCAAACTAGGCCATGGGAATGATCGCGGAGTTAGTTAACGTAATATCCAAGAAATTCTCGATGAAATAAGGGTGATTTTGGTGATTAAGTTTGAACAGAGACGGCAGCTGGGCAACTTCGCCTGCAAGCCATAACTTCGCCTTCATGCAAGTTCGCTTGCAAGCAATTTCGCCTAGCTGATAACTTCGCCTAAGGCCAAGTTCGCCTAGCTGATAACTTCGCCTAAGGCCAAGTTCGCCTAACTGATAACTTCGCCTAAGGCCAAGTTCGCCTAACTGATAACTTCGCCTGGTGATAAGTTCGCCCATGATAACTTCGCCTGGTGATAAGTTCGCCCTTGATAACTTCGCCTATGCTTAAGTTCGCTTAATGTTAAGTTCGCTTAATGATAAGTTCGCTGGAGTTAGCAAATTAGAAAATAAATTAAAAACCTAATGAAAAATGTGTTAAGACAGTTAATGGAAATAAAATTTTTCCAAGCTGACCTGGCAGCTCGACCCCAGCCAGGGGCTCTGCCCCTTGGACCCTGCTAGGGACTGCCGCCCCTAGACCCCGCTGCCAGGGGCGCTGCCCCCGGACCCCCATTCATTGTGGGTTATATAAAGATAGAAATACAACATGAGTAGTAGTAGTTAATTGATACATGTAAATATTATACAGTTAGCCGTGCACAGCTCAAGAAGGGAATAACGATTAACGGAGAGCGTAACAGGATTCAGGTGAGTTTCTAGCCCCACTTCCGTGTTATGTTTTCGAGGCTGTGTGCATACTCTATATGTTTGTTAATACACTTATCCTAAGCGATAAGTGTATGCCTTATATGAATGATGTGAAATGTATGAATGATTGCTTGTTAGTACGTGAACGATCTTCGGATATTGCACGTACTGTCAGGTTGTAGTGTTACGTATAAGGTAAGTATAATGTATTTGCTTATATGTATGAATGCGATAAGGTTAACAAACGAAGGAAAGGCATGGTTGTATGGTAACGAAGAGGGACCAGACCCTAATAATAGTTGTGATGTTAGGGACCAGACCCTTATAATATCTGTGATGTTAGGGACCAGACCCTTGTGATGTCAGGGACCAGACCCTTATAATATCTGTGAGGTTATAGGGCGAAAGGCTCTTTAAAACGTATGATTATGTATGTAAGGAAAGTATGAAGGTAAGAATGAAAGTGTATGCACTTATGTGTGTATGAAAGAAAGTTAAGAGGTTAATTATGAAATGTAAGAAGGTATTGTATGAGTATGTGATTAACTAGAACTCACTCAGCGTAGCTGACTTTTAGTATACACGCAGGTGAGTAGAATGAGGCAGGTAGCTTGAGGAGGACACATGGCAGAGTTGGACGAAGTTGGCATCTGAAGATTTTGCTATGATGTTTTATTTTAAAAGACTATGTTCTATTTTTAAATAATTATGAATGCTCGATAAGACAAGAATTATGGTTATGGAATGTAATTGTTTGAATGTTTTTAATGTTCCGCGAATGTTTTAATTTACTCTGATATTTAGAACTGCGTTTATAAGTAAATCCAACACGAAAGTAGGGCTACCAGTAGCGGGGCCTTACATTGGCCATCGGTTGTAAAGATGCAGTGGAATTTGTTAAAACTTGTGACGCTTGTCAACGCACCAGAAATATTTCGTCGAAAAACGAGATGTCTCAAAACCCCATACAAACTCTTGAAATATTTGACGTTTGGGGCATCGACTTTATGGGACCGTTTCCCGTTTCCGGTGGTCACAAGTATATTTTGGTGGCAATAGATTATGTTTCAAAGTGGGTCGAAGCGCAAGCATTGGCCACGAATGATGTTCGAGTGGTTGTGAAGTTTTTAAAGAAGTTGTTTACTCGTTTTGGAACTCCATGGGCAATTATTAGTGATCGAGGTACTCATTTTTGTAATTCCGTCATGGAGAAAGCATTAGCTCGTTATGGAGTCACTCATCGCACCTCTACTGCTTACCATCCTCAAACGAATGGTCAAGTCGAGAATGCTAATAGAGGGGTGAAGGGAATTTTGGAGAAGACAGTTGGGATAAGTCAGAAAGATTGGTCAGAGAACTTGGATGACGCATTGTGGGCATTTAGAACCGCGTACAAGACGTCGTTGAGTACTACACCGTTTATGTTAGTTTACGGTAAAGCATGTCATCTTCCCGTTGAATTGGAGCATCGAGCGTTTTGGGCATTGAAGACGGTAAATGTTGATCTTACTGAGGCCGCTAGAAAGAGGTATTTTCAAATTCATGAGTTAGAGGAGCTTCGTGATGTTCTCGATCGTTGGATATTAAGAAAAAGACGAAAGTGTTGCACGATCGACGTTTGAAGGGAGGTAAAGACTTTAAGAAAGGTGATAAAGTTTTGTTATATAATTCTCGTTTGAAGTTATTTGTAGGTAAGCTGAGATCCAAGTGGACGGGACCATATTTGGTGAAAGAAGTATTCCCGTATGGAGCGGTGGAGTTAGAGAATCCGGACAACGGAACTTCGTGGAAAGTGAACGGTCATTGTTAAAAGCATTATCTAGGAGGGCCGGAGGAGTCAACCGAGGTGGAGGAAACTCCACTCGATCCATTGAACTGAATCATCAAATCGGGTTCTTGAGTGAAAACTCAAGTGTAGAGTTTGTATAATTCTTTTACTTTATTTTCGTTTCGTCGGTCACTAACTTTAGTTTTTGTAGCTTAATTGTGTCGTCGGGTCATTGCAAGAGATCATCACCAAACAAAACGAGAGGTTTTAAGAGGATTCGAGAGATGCCAGGTAAGCTTTGTACATAAAAGTAACATAAAATGGGCATAAGAATAAGTGGGTAATCTTCAAAAAAAAAAATTTAAGGCAAAATGAGGTCCAAAATTTTAAAAACTTTCTGTTAAAACACCCCGTCGCGCGCGCGACGGGGGTCTTATTTTACCTCCGCGGGCCGCGAACACAAACAACAAACAAAGTACACCTACAACGACGGGTAGGCGTCGCGCAACCAGAAGAGCCCTTGGGCTTCGCGGGCCGCGGCGCCCCCTGTATATATTTCCAATTTTATTTTTAAATTTTAAACCTTATTATATTAAAATTCTCATCTCTTTCAAACCAATTTCCTTCTTCACCTCAAGAACCCTAGCCGAAAACCCCTCTTTCCCCACCATAACCCACCAATCTTTCACCATTACTCATCAAATTAAAGCTTAAAATCATTATCCTATCACCCTAACATCAAAACCCACCATTAATTTTCACCTAAAACTCACTAACTCTCTCACTTGCACACACTTTAATTCTTCAATTTTTGCAAGTTCATCCGGGTTTACACTTCACTAAGGTATAATTTCTTGTAATTTTTGTACACTTTAAATGTTAGTTTTAGCATAGGTTTTGCAAACTTTGTTGTTTAGATTTGTTCAAGTAAGTTGTTTGGGTTCGTTTTTGAGTGCGGCTTGAAGGGCTGGCAGTTTCATGGATATGTTCGGTGTGGATGGTTGGGTTGGAATATGTTGCAACTTTATTTTTGGTTGCGGTCGGGTTGTCCGTTTGGGATTATAACGAGTATATATAGCGTTAGATTTTTGGTTTGAGTTGTTGAATTTTAGTGTTTTTAGTAGTTAAAAACGAGCTGGAAAACAAGTTTTTTTATGCAATATATATTTTACCAAATTGTGGTTTTTCGCTCGTTTTCGACTCAATTTTTTGGGTTTTTGGCACTTGGGTTTAATTGGGACAATTAAAGTGCCGGGTGGAGGTGATGTTTGCTGAGTCGGTGTGATCGTTTTCGGATTTTTAAGCTAGTAAAAGTCTTAACAAGTTGGTTATCCGTTAGCTTTTAAGTAAATAATTAAACCACTCGCACTTACTTGTTTTTCATCTAAATGAGTCGGTTTAAAATATTTTGAAACCTGAACTTCCAAAATTTTATTTTATTTTCAGTTGTTAAAAAAAATAAAAATAATAATAATTAAAAAATCCAAAAATTAAAAAAATATTTTGTTTTTACTCTTTTGAGTTCATTTACTAACTCCCATGTTTGGTTTGCTTGATTAAATGTGTTTAGATGTCAAAAGAAGCCGGTAAGAGAAAACGAGGTCCGGCCACGCGACCACGAGGCGATCCGGAACCGGTAATCTTCATGGATCCGAGAGCTCGGGTGATCGAGTATCAACCCTGACAGATTGTGTTTAGAAAAACTGCCAACCTTAAGAAAAATTCATTACTCAAGTTTGATGTTGATTCGGCCGAGTATGAGCAGTTATGTAAGTTGGTTAATTCGGATCTTCTCACGTTTAAAACGATAAATTGGGATTTATTGGATTCGATTGGTCAAAAAGAGCGCATTGAAGAGTTATTGGGCCCAAAGTTTAGGGCGATGTTAGATTTAAACGAACCGCGGTTTCATGAGTTGACATTAGAGTTCCTGAGCACGTTTAAATACAAAGATGGAAATTTTGCTTAGTCAAATGCGGTGTCGTTTTCTTTGGGTCGACAGTTGTACAATATGACTATCGCACAGTTCGCGATAGCAAGTGGTTTTTATACGGATGCAGAATTGAGAGAACCGGGGTTTGTGACGAGTTTACGGGGTGCGTTTTTGAATAAGCATGATGTGAGTATCGGTTCGGACTAGTTGGCCACTTTTTGGAACAAGATTTCTATTTACTCGTATTCGGGAGCGAATATGGCGTCGGATATTCAAGATCTCGTGCTTCGGTTTATCCATCGGGTTTTGACTAACACTTTGATTGGTAGCGGTTCGGGCGACAATAAAGTAAATTGGTTGGATATTTTTTGTTTATGGTTGATAAGGTTCCGATAAACTACGCGAGTCTTTTGGCGTGGCCGTTTCATCGGACGAGACGTTGGGGAACAAAAAATAGGTCAAAGTTGGATATGGGCCCGTACATTACACGGATTGCTAGATATTTGGGTGTGTTTGATAGGTTTAAACTGGAAACTTTGAAAGAGGGACCCGGTAGAGAGTTTTTGGAGGTTAAGGATTTGAGGAATGCTGGAATTTTGAAGGGTTCCGATCCGGTAGCATGGGAGGATGTCAAAGCGGGCCCACAGATTCAAGAACCAGCGAGGACCGCGGCTGTTGCTATTATGCGAGCCGGTTTACCGTCCCGTACCGAGAGGCCGCTTCACATATCAGAGAGACCGGGTGGTCAGTTCCCGATCAGAGAGCCTCGCCCCGAGGATATTACTTTGGAGTCGTTATTTGACCGGATGGAGTCCGGTTTTGATCAGATCAGGGGTTATGTGACCGAGAACTGGGATAGTTTGATGCAGGTTATTCAAGAACAGCAACGATTGATTGAGGTGAACCAGAGGAGACAGGATGAGCACATGAGGCATATGATGAGTGCACTGAGTATTGATTTGCCTGCTTCTCTTGGACAGCCAGACGATGCGGGTCCGAGCGGGTCAGGCGCTCCGGGTGGTTCGGGTTATGGTCATGGAGTACCTTTTTATAGGACGGGTTTTTCAGATTTGGACAATACTGAGCCATACCGTATTCTTGAGCAGGAGTCGGAGTCGGAGGAGGAAAAAGACGAGGATTGATCGTGAGTTGGCGAGCGAGCATGGGAGTTTATGTCTTTGATTTTATTTTTATTTTTATGATGTTTTTGCTTTTATTTGGTCTGTACTGGATTATTATTTTAGACTTTTTGGTTAGGTTCGGGTTGGAAGTTGGTGGACATTTGGAACTTATAAGTAACCTTTATTTTTAGATTTTATTTTTTATGTTACTTATGTTTATCGAGAGGAGAGGCCGTGTCCGTTCAGAAAGAGAGCATGAGTTACCAATTTATGTTGAGCGGTCGGTAAGGAGAGCACCCATGGAAATAGACTGGCACATTGACAGTCTCACATATTACCAGCTAAGTCTTTTCCATTGTTTTTTTGTTTTTTATGTTTTTATTTTTATGTTTTTGTTTTTATCTTTTTAGGTTTTTGCTTTTTATTTTTATAATTTTAGCTTTTGCTTTTAATTATTTTTGAGTCATGTTTCCCGTGCCCACATTGAGGACAATGCAAAATTTAAGTGTGGGATGGGACACAAGGGTTTTAACTAATTTGAGTTTTGTGTTCGTTTTCGTATTTATTTTCTAAAATAATAAAAAATACAAAAAAATCGGAAAAATCGGAAAAAAAATTGAAAAAAGTTTTAAAAATGTCCCTCGAGTCTAGTTTTTGTTGCGTTAAAGTGGGAGATGATGATATTTATCGAAAATTGGTTTTTCAAACTACTAATAATATGAGATAAATAAAAGAAAACACACTTAACTTGGGATGTGTCGGTAGGTTCAGCCTTGAAAATGAAAGGGTAATTTGATAAAATGGGTCGGAAATCTCTTGTGGGTAAAGCGTTTTGTCCGTAGAAAATAAGTAATGAAAGGTCGGGCCATACTCAAGCCTCAATTCTTGGTATGAAAAGTGAAAATATTATAAAGTTTAAAAAATTTGAATACGTTATCATATGATGCTTGGGTAGGTTTAACGTTCGAGTATGCCGTGTAGCCTGTGATATAAATCTTAAACTGTTAGCTTTAGTGTTTTACACATCATTGGCGTATGGTTTTATAACCTTAAATCTTGTATTGATGGGATGCCCCGGGTCCGGACCACGAGTCTATATGCTGACCATTCATCTGGGTATTCACAATTCCAAATGGGGTTGTGAATATTGAAAAAATAAAGCTTAAAAGAGCAAACCCGCAGATTTCTACCACATAAGTCTTTAAACATGATCACAAAAAGTACAAATGCATTACAGACTTGATCATCCACGCTGTTAGCCATGTGGGGTCTCCTTGCTCGCGTCTCATTACCATTAAAAAAACGGACCACAAGGGACACGCCACATGTAAGCCCTATAGATGAAATTTTGCATACTCAATTATGGTAATGGTTCGGTGTATTGCTTGATAACGGGGGTATGTCATGTTGTGGGGAACACTAGCTATTAATTAATTGTACCTTAATAATATCTAATGGCTGCTTGGTAGACTTTGATGATTAAGCTTAGGTGGATAAACAATACCCTTGATCGTCTTAACTATTCATGAAAAAAATAGAGCAACAAAAAGTTTTAAATCTGCTAATTTTGAGGTTTAAGTCAAGTTGGGTTGGTCTGGTCCGGTAAAAGCTGAAAATAAGCGGGTCTTAACTGTGTAAACCACTGAGTAAAAAATTGTCGGATCATATTTATCCCGGTAAAAATTAAGGCATGGGTTTAAGTGGACAACAATATCGGTGATCGCGGTTTTTTCGTTTTTCTGAGCTTTAAAAATTAACCTATATGTTTGTTAGACTTTATTTTCCGATTCTGATCCAACTGCATCAAACTTTTTCAGGGACGAAAAAAGAATAAGTGTGGGATATTTGATATAATGCTAAATATATATGTTTCCCTTATTTATTTTATTTAATATTTTAATTGTTTTTGTTCGTTTTTAGTCGAGATTTGTATACTACAAACGTTTTTATGTTTCGTAGGTTTCGGGATTTGATCGTGATTAAAAAGGGCGAAAAACGAGCCGAAACGGAGATCCAGAACGCATCAGGAAGAACCAAAGCAGAGAACCGGTCAGACCGGGCCGGTCTGACCGGCCCCCTTGGAAAAGCACGTCGCGCCGCGCGAAGGGGGAAGGCCAAATGCCCTCCGAGCGGCGCCTAGGCACAACTGGGCTAGAGTTATTTCGTTTTTGCTTCTTGTCGGGCCTTGTTTTCGCTATTTAAACACCTTTAACTTAAACCTGACATAACCTGAAAGCCATCAGCCGATTTTGGGAGTTCTTGGATCATATTTTCGAGTCTCGTGGTGATTTTGAAGGCAAGAGGACAGCCGATGAAGAGCTACACGTTTACGTTTGAAGTTTTACGGGTTTTATCGCCTTTAATCCTTCGTTCTTTAGATTTTCATCATGTTTTCGTTATTATTTGTTTTGTTTGATTTATACTTTATGATGCTAGGCTAAATTCCTTAGACTGCCTAAGTCGTGATGAACCTTAGTTCGGTTTGATTTTATTTGGATTTCGTTTCGTTATGGATTTTATGTTCTAAGTAAACGGTTGAGTTTGATTTAATTGATGCGTATGATTGTTTGGTTTTGTTTACTTGAATTTATTGTTTCACATTTCCCTTGTTGATTGCTTCATAGGATAGGGTTTTGTTAGGTCATTTACTGTGTGTTCTTGACTAGTTTGTGATTAATATCGATTAAAATCACAGAAACAATAAAATCAAGTAAATATATAAAAGTGAACTGCCAGCCTAGAAAGCTGTAAGGTGATAGGTTGTTGATAGATCTTTGCTTGTCGGGATGCTAGATTTAGTTCTTCGTAAGGAGTCCGTAGATTTGATTGTCAGCTTAGTCTATTAAATTAATTGAATCTGCTTTGCTATCTTTTGAATTCCGCGCTGTAAGGTAGGTTTTCGTCATAAAGATACTTAGACTTAAGTGATTAAATAACCGTAAGGAAGTTTGATTTAAAACAGGTGAGTCTTAAAACTTGTTAGAAATCCATAGGCGTCTTCTTTAAGTTCAAGGGTCCTGTTCAGGTTTTCTGTCAAGGGCCTATTTTATGATCCCAGTTCCATAACTTGCGTTTTCCATTTAATTAATAACCGTAACTTTGGGGATTCTGGCCTGGGTAGTTATTTTCACCATCTGAATTATCCAAGTTTTCTAAATTGTTTATTAGATAAATTAAATTAGGTTAAGTTTAATAAATTAATTAAGTTTAAGTAATGATTATGTTTTATTATTATTATAATAATTAGGGTTAGGTTTTAATATTTTATTAGTTTTATTATTAGTTAATTAAAGTAAGTATTAGTTAATTATTATTATTAAATTTAATTATTAGTTTAAATTCCCCCTCAAATATTATTAATAAATAGTCGTGTCTTGTAATTGAGTCTAATTTGCTAGTTTTGTAATTAAAAGAGTCTTGTGGGTTCTATATCCGGACTTACTTAGTTGTACTAGAGTCGATCGGTTCACTAGCCGGTTAGTAGTTTAAGTTAAGTTTAAGGGTCTAGAGTATTACTTAGTGTCTAGATTAGTATAATTTTAGTTAATAATTATTTAACTACTTTTAGCACATCAATAATATATTAAATACTAATACCTAGAGGTGCACAAATCGGGTTTTCCAAATACCTGGGTTCAGATATTGTTGGAACCCGGGAATCAATCCTATAACTATAACAGATCTCGGATCTTTGTATGTTCAATTAATTCTTAATATGGATCTAGCTCATAATTACTTTTGATTAAGTGTTATATATGTATATATATTATCAATATATTAGTAGTTGAATAAGATTAAGTATGAAGATCGAGAGAGAGTTTGGACAGCGTATCGTTAATTATCTCTCCCAAACTACTTTTTTTTTACTTGTGAACAGAGTTCACTATAAATAGAAGATAGGTCCAGTTCGCTAACATTTCCTAGCGAACTAGACACTACTTCGTTACATACATAACTTAACGAAACACCCCCTGATTCGTTAACATCCCCTAACGAATCAGGAGGGAATAAACTTTAGTCTTAGTTCGCTAAACAACCTTAGCGAACTACACATTACATATAACGAACTAAACAGATAAATATTTGTTTATTACATTAAACAAAAACGACAAATACGTTAAAGATAATTACAAAGACTCAAGACGCAAAACTATGCACTAATAGACACCCCCTCGTCTTGAGCTCTTTGTCTTTATGTTACTTGAAACGTTTGGACTGCCAGTCTCTGCAACTATGAATTCCATTTTCATAACAAACACGCACAACACGTTGGAATTGTATAGCCAGGTCGTAGTCTTCATTGCGCTCAATCAGAATCTGGTTCTTGTGTAGCACGCCATTGTCTGTCTCCGATAAATTAACCAACCACATAGGGTCGATAATCTTGATAAGCTCAGTCTTCAGTCCTTTACCAAGCACAATGACGGCCTCGCCAGTACGATTATCATAGTACCAGCGGTCAAACGAGAGATGCATATGTTGGGGCATCGTCTTCACAGGTACCTGCTTCATCGTCTTTGGCGGCTTTACATTAAGAACAAGTTTCCTCCAGCCAGTCCTTGGATCAATCTCGTCAACACGTTTACGTCTCGGGACCTGGGGCTTGAAGAACTTGAAGCCATGATTGACCTCGAACAGTAAGTGTTCATAAAACCACTCAGCTGTCCGATAACTCCCACGATTGATAAATGGACGTCTTGCGAGGGTACGAACATCCCAACGCGGTAATGTAAGAACATCCATTATCGTTTCGTAGTACTGGATCCCCTTCTCCCATTTAATTATACATACTTTTAGCTCGGAATCATAAAGCCATGAAACAATATCACCATGTACCTTGGATACCGACTTGAAGGAGGTCACTTGGTTTGCTTTGACCCAAGTTGCAGCTATGTCTTTTCGCTCTTGATCAACATACCGATATGCCTTGATAATCTTACTCACATTTTTATAGCTGAACCACTTAGCAATATCGGTATCAGTTATTACTTCAAGTGATTTGCATACGGCATCGGCTACCTGTTTACCCTTAGAAGCCTTCACCAGATCATCCTCTGCAACTTTGAACGTTTGCTCATCAAATACTGGAGCACCTTGATCAACGTTTGTGTGTTGAAACAAGTCCGGATACTCCTCAGCAGTGACGTCTTCCATCTCAACATCCTCATCTTCATAAATAAAATCCGTATTCATTTGAATAGACGGATCCTCTGATATACTTTCCTCATTCACTACCTCAATGTCTGGCTCAGTCTCTAACACGGTCAACTGTTCATCATTCAACCCAAGCAGTATGGAAATCTGCTCCCGTGTCAGAGACCTATCAACGAACTCACCAACCTCTATCTCATCCCTGTTCACCACACTTCTAACCACCCCCGATCCATCCACAAAAATCACAGTGTTAGCCTCAATCATTTCAATTGGCTTAGCGGCAGATGAATCTTGATACACAACAACCTGTTTACTCGAGTCCTCACCGCCACTTGTACCAGCACCGGAAGATGCGCCGTGCGTTTGTTTAGGCTCACCTCCTGCACTAGACTCGTCAGGATCTTGATCATCATTTTTTAGCTTCTTTAAGACATCTTCTTTGCAAGTCAGTTGCAAGATTAGATCCTTATGTTCCTTCATTTTCACCCCCTGAGACTCAACAATCGCACGTAGCGCTTTAGTCTCCTTCTGACAAAATGAGATATAACTCATCATCCGTCTTTGATTCTCCATAAGACGTTCTTGATTCTGACGATCAGCAGCCATTTGGTTCTCATATAGATGAAGAAGATTCAACAGCATCTCAGTCTGACGGTTCGGTGGCAAGTTGTATAGGGATGGATGAACAGGTTGGATCGGTCCTTGAGGCCGAGTGATTCTTATAAAAGAGACATCACTGGGAGGAGGAGGAGAAGGAGGAAGGGGAGGCCTCATAGATGGTGTTGGAGGGACAGTAGACAATGTAGCAAGAGGCCTTGGTATTTCAGATAAAGCCATTTGTGGAATTAAACCAAGCCTTTCATGAGACACCAACGTCGTTGTCAACGTAAGCATCGGAGTGCTAGTAGTAGGCGGCACTACCGAGTGTTGAGGCGTTGATTGACGAGGTGGTGGAACACCAATAATTACCCCAGCCCCAGCTGACACACGTCTTTTCTTTGATGGTTCTCCAGTTGCCACTACTTTCCCTTTTCGCTTTCTTTCTTGTTGAGCTGCAATGGTGGCAGCTAACGCAGCGTTTACCGCATCTTGTTGTTCTTGATAAGCGGCATCACCAGCTCCACCATTCCCACCATCTCCATCATTATTATCATCATCATCGTTCCCACGTTCTCCCCCTTCACACTCGGAATCCGAGTCGTCATGGATCCAGCGATCATTAGGAGGACATACATAATTCGGATTAATTATATGACCAATCATACGTTTATCCCGTGGCCTCTGCTTACGGTAAATATTCACTCGTCGTACAGTGTCAGCCATCATGTGTTCCAAAGGAAGAACATTATCCACCGAAGTTTGATCAATAACCAAGTTTGGTATCAAATCTTGAATTATCAACTGCAAGAATCGAGGATACATTAAAAACTTCTTCGACTGAGTCGTTTGCTGGACTTGCTCTTTCAAATGATCAAAGACCATTTCCGAGAAGTTGAATGGTTTGTTGAGAATGAGTGCCACGAATGTCGATTGTAAACTACTACGACATTCATCAAATCCACCTTTACGACCACCCATGCAATGAATCAGTATGTGTAAAAGATACTTGTAAGGAGGGCACAGGCCATTCTTCTTAAGCATGGACTCTTTGACATCTTTAGCATAACGAACACGTGTAAATAAACCCTTGATCAATCTCTTTTCAAACTCACTTGGGCTATTATCGTTGTCACCAAACCGAAGCACTCTCCTAATCACTTCAACATCAATTGTAATAGGGGTTTGATTAATTGTGGCTCGAATATGATTCTCCACCTCAACATACTCAGCATTAGCCCAAAACTGCATGATAATACTCAGATACACCTTAGGTCGAGCAGTGATGGCGTAATGTATCACTGACCGTCTTAGAAAAGCCATCATATCTCCAAATATAACTATATCAGCAACGTCTGAGTCAACATAAGCACATATGTTGTGCTTCTTGTCATATGGTAACAAAATAATTTCATCTTGTTGTTGAGGTTGTTCCTGCTCTTGGGGTTGTTCTTGTTCATGAGGATCAACGGGTGGGTCTTGATTCAATTGGTCGGCCATTGCACTGTATAAGTATAAACGAATATAAGGAATGTGAAGATGTAATATACATTTAGCACATATATATCTACTTATCTATAGATGGTGTATTTAATTCCATATGTCATGTGTAATCAATATATTTACGCGTTTAGACGGTTGGAATAATTTATTTAATTCAAAAGGTAATTCAGTTTAATTAAATAATTAAAAAGAAATGTCATTCGTGTGCTTATCACTCTGATTCGTTACCAACCTGTAACGAATCAAGTGATTTGCTATCATGTAAATAGGTTAACGAAGTAGACTTAGCGAATTACTATTTAAAGGAACGAATTAGAAACTAGTTCGTTTTCGTTAGATAACTTATTCGATAATCTAATTCGTTTGAATCTTTAACGAATTGGACACAAAATAGTTCCAATTCACTAAAGTTAACGAATGGTCAATAATTAGACTTGATTTTTGACTCACACAGTCAAAGTCAAAATTAATATGAACACCGAAAGTCAACAACACGAATCAAGCTTCAATTAATCCATAACTATCGTCGGATAACCGAAACATTATGTGTAGTGATCTCGGAAACATATTACTAAGCACATGATGTTGATATTGAGGCTCAATACCAAGAAATAACTTAGGTTAACCAGAGTATAAAAACCCCGAAACCATAAACACTTAATCGACCCGGCAAACAAGAATCAGTCTGTGATTAAAGTCTACCCAGGGTCTCGGAATCACATTCCGGTCATAATACAATCAAAATGAACTAAAATAACACAGTATAATGTCCATTGATCAGGGTTTATCAAGTCGTGAAAACCCTTAGGACAAAATCACATAATTAGACTATTAAACCAGTAGTATTTTTGACGTAACACACAAAGATGTTCTTATCTATACCTTAGTAACACACTAGAATACTCAAAAATTTGAAATTCGAAATTCGAAGATCGAAAATTCAGAGAAAAATTTGAAAAGGGTGACTTTAAGTGTAAGGAAGATGGTGAATAGTGAAAGGACGGTTCGTTTATCCTTTCTTATATAGCCTTACACGCTACCCAATGTACCCTATGTACGAACAAGAGATTCGTTTGAATTCTTAAATAACGAATCAGGCAATTCGTTATCCCAATTCGTTATATAAGAATAGCGAACAAGGCATGTATTGTGTCTTGATTCGTTAAATATGTATAACGAAGTAGAAGTGGTTCGTTACAGAGTGCGGAAACGAATTAGGCGAGCGAACTAGAAAGTAGTTCGCTAGAAAACCACCTAATTCGTTATCCATACTTAACGAATTAAATCTTATTTAATTTTAACTAAAATAATTAAATGAAATAAATAAAGATTTATTAAACATTATCCAATTAATAAATAAGAAAATCTAAACAAAATTACCAAGGACCCTTTATCCCGATAATCAAATACTTTAAAAACGTTTCACTTTTTCGAAACATAACTTAAAAAAATATTAAATAATATGTAAATAAAAAGACTAAAATATTTTTGGTATTTTAAAAAAATGAAAGAATGTATTTACATAAATATCCGAAATAGAAAATAGACAATCTTTTTGTGTTTTTCTATGTTTTTCAAAAGCTGTACATATATATATATATTGTGTTTTTGTTGAGTTTGAGCAGAGAATCATATTGACTAAATGCCCTTCCATCACAATTTTATATTTCAGCGATATTATGACTGGCGTTAAGTCGGTTATTGATATTGTTGTCCACTTAAATCTTATAACAAACCTTCGAGCATTTGTGTGATATAATTTATGGTTCAATTAGCGCACAGAATATCAGAAACTATCAGCCTCTAATCTCAGTTTAAGCTTAATTTGATTTTTGCCAAATCACCCCAACTTGACTTAAACCATTATAGTGTTGATCAAAAGCTCTGATACCAATTTTAGAAACCCGTCACGGATCTAGCCGCTAATACGATACGTCGATTATGCATGAGATCAAAACGTTAAATTATTACTTTATTGATAAATATGGATAAATTACATAATAATAACTTATGGAGAACCTCACATCTCTCATGTGTGTGAACTCACTTAATTATGAGCATGGAACCACCTATTTATAGGCCACATGCTCTATTCGTTAAGTTAAGCGTAATTCGTTATGCCTCCATAACGAATTAGACTCCATTCGTCAACATTCCATGACGAATGGTGTTAACTTAACGAACTAGCCCTCATTCGTTATGCTTCCATAACGAATGGACTGATACATTAACGAACTAGCCTAGATTACTAACGAATGGACCTCATTCGCTATACAAACCATAGCGAATGGGCCATTTACAATAAATAAACAATCTAGACTATGTATAACTTATTCGAATGCTACGGACAACAATTTCGTGCACTAACAGACACCCCCTTTTCCTTAGCTATTGAATACTTTAATCTTGAATACTTTAACCGCAAATCACCAGTCACCAAACCGTGCACTAACAGGTATGACCGGGTATTGGAGAATTGGGTATTGGTAATAACCGGGTCGGGTTCGGGTTCGGGTCAGGGTATTGTCTCTAAAAACCATACCCTATGGATCGGGTTCGGGTCGGGTCGGGTATAGATACAGGCAATGTTGTAGAAGTAGGATTACTAGGCCGAGTACTCGCTACAAGGTATGTCGCCGATGCGAGTTTCTGTAAATCCGCATAGTTACTAAGAATTGGTCAAATGTGGTCAGCCTCAGCGAAAACACATCTTATCGGTGAGCTTGGACCGATTTTGACTCAAAAAAATAAAACATATTTTGTATTTCAACAATATTAAAGAAAAAATATCATTTTTTAAATTAATGATTAGTAATTTTTAGAATATTTTGTTATTTAAAAATGTATTTCGTTTATTTATATTGATATTCACATATTTTATTATAAATATTAGTAAACTTATGATATCTGATATATATATAATATCCAAAAATTAATTTTATTTATATTTATCATGTTCGAGTACTCCCCGAGTACTCAGAGTACACCCAACTCCTTAATCAGCCGTCTAGGGTCCACCTAGCGACTATTGTAACCGGGTATTTGAATACCCTATTTTTGAGTATTGAAAAAACTCTATTTTCAGGTTTTCTCGATCTTTTTTTCGAGTATTTTTCGGGTATAGATTGGATTTTTTAAAAGGTTGCACTATTAGGGGTATTTTTCGGGTATTTTAAGGTATTTTTTGGGTATACATCGGGTTTTTGAAATACCCGGTTTCGGGTATTGGAAAAAGCCGGTTCCAGGTATGGAACCGGTTCGGGTTTTCGGGTGTTACCGGGTACAAATCGGGTCTGGTTCGGGTTCGGGTTTTACTACTGAAATGCATACCCTATCCGTACCCTACGGGTAGGGTCGAGTACGGCTTCGGGTATTAAAAAATTGGGTTTAAAAAAAACCTGTTCCGGGTTTTTTTTCGGGTCCGGTTCGGGTTCGGGTTTTTTGTTCACTTATACTAATACCCGACCGATTTTCATTTTCGGTTAATTTTAATCAATAAAACATTATATTATTTTATCATTCTTAAACCCTAATCCACCTTTACCCATATCCATATCATAAAACGCAACCCGTTTAGATATCTTGAGCCTCAATTCTCGTATTATAATCAAATTAGGTTTATCAGTTTTTGTATTTAATATGTTGTTTTCAAATAATAACCAACTGGCACACCAACCCACTTGGCTGATGTGTATGTGTTAAGGCTTTGAGCCGGCTGTCCACAGAATCCGTTTTTGGCTGCTTTTATTTTTTTAATTGTTTTGTTTGTTTAAGTGATTTATAAATTAATTATAATTAATATAAGATATAAAATAAACATAATTTTATTAAACCGACATCATTAAGTTGAAGTTTCTTGTCAATTAATCTCGTTACAAGTTTTCGTATAAATTTATTATCTATACTACATTATAAATAACCTTTCAACTCACTCCATATTCTCTCTCATGAAGCCGTAACATTTATTAGAATCTTTCCGCTTTTCTGGCGACAATTCACTACGAAGACCGTCCATCTTCCTTAGGAATTGACGTTGACTGAATGAGAAATCAATGGTATTCCTCAATTGAATGCTTTACCTTTCCATCTACAGGGCTATTGAATCCCCATCTGTTTCAATGAACCCTACTTTAAGCCCTTTCCATTGCCACTTTTTAGGTTTTTTTTCCTGTTCTCACCGCCTGTCTTTGTGACCATGCTTCAAATTAGTCAAGCACACTGAATCTTCGGTCTGTAATGTGCCTCTTCAGTTCTCAATTTTTAGGGTTTAACTGGTAGCATTTCGAAACCGAATAGTGTTGGCTGAGCAAAATAAACGACATGTATGCGTGCGTGATTTCCGTTTATTTTTGAAATTAGGCTAAAAATTATGTTTGAAATAGGATTCTAGAAAATTGGTTACTTTTTTGCTTATAGATATGGCTGATTTGATCATTTAGTGAGTTAAATATGAGTTTTGTTCTCAATTTTTGTTTATTTTGATGTTGATAATCTTGAAAATATGCAGGTTTCAATTTTGAGAGACCTATCATGATGATCAAAGACAAAGGTTACTGATATGCCAAGCATCATGATCACGCCTGCCAAGTAAGTGTTGATCGGTGTTAATATAATCAAATTTGTATTTTTTTTTAATTTTTTAATGTTTAACATTGAAACGAACTTATATAAAGCTGATTATTAGGTTGATTTACATGTTCAGGTTACTAATTTACCATTTATTGAAGTTAAAACTGTATGTTATTCCAAATCATAATCGTATTTGGTTATTAGGGAATGGTCTGTTTAGAATGTCTATGTTCCTATTTTCACTGAAATGAAAGAACAATTTAAGTAGGCTCCTGGTTTTGGTTCTCGCCTTCCGTAACATCCTTCTTCCTCGAACAGCAACACGGTGAGCAGACCCTATCTGTATTGCGAGAATTCGGTGTGCTCGGCAGCGAGAATCCTTTCATTTTTTTGCAGGTGTGTGTTGTGTTTGCTTAATTTCAACACTAAACAGTTCAAATGGGTCAGCATGTGACCCGTCATCTTGACATGAACACGCTCTGTTTCGCCCAACGTGTTCATAGGGGTTCGATCCAAAACATAATCCACCTCTGTATTGACGTACAACTTTATTTCTACAATGCATATTCAAGATTGAAATAATTATTATTATACAGAATTTAAATTGCTTGTTGATTATTGCTTTATTTATTGTTATTATATTGTAATATAAACTTGCAGAGTTTAATTTTTTTACTTAATATGATGAATCGAACCGTTACAAAATCGTGATTGTCGCGAATTACAGATCTTTATTTGCTTCACTTATCGAGCTCGAGCCGGCTCGCGAGCCTAAACGAGCCTGCCATTTATATAATTTTTAAAATATATATATAATAATTATTAAGTAATATATATAATGTTATGAAAAAAATAAATAATATAACTAAATAATATATATATTATTTTATACATAAAATGATAAAATTATAATAGAAAAAATATATTAATATAATTAAAATTATATAAATAATAATTGATTAATAGTAAACGAGCCGAGCTCCGTGTAAGTTAAATGAGCCGAGCTTGGCACCCCTGCGTTGAGCCCAACTTGTGAGTCGTCTTTTCAAGCTCAAACCTAGCTCGTAAATATTATTTATAAATTTTTTAGTTATTTTAATTATAAAATTATTTTTTTATATATAATAAATAATAATAAATATATATTTTACACAAAGAAATTATATAAATAATAGGCTCGTGAGCCACTGGAGCTCGATAAGTGAAGCTTGGTCTTGGTCTTGTTTATAAAAGAAGCTTATTTTATGGCTCGGGCTCTTTTAAATTCAGCTCGTTCTCGAGTAGCTCTCGAGCCCGCTTGACTCGTTAACAGCCCTGGATAAATACAGAATTTATGTTATTTTGAGTCGTTAATGATAAAACATAACATGAATTGACCCGTTCATAAGTAAATGGATATAAATAATTTAAGTTCAACTGAATTTTAGCTAACTTAGTTTTTTTTTTCTTTTTTTTTTTAATTGATACTTTCAGAGTCTTCATCCGGCTGCTGATTATCACGCTGCAGCGCGATCTATCGGTGGATGCGCGATCTATGTTAGGTAATTAAATAGTGTTTTATAATTATATATTAACACAAAATATCCATAAACTAATTGTAACTATTTTTGTCAGTGACAAACCGGGCCACCATAACTTTGACCTGTTACAGAAGTTAGTTCTCCCAGACGGGTCGGTACTTCGGGCTCAGTTGCCCGATAGGCCCACACTCTATTGCCTCTTTGTTGACCCACCTAGAGATGGAATCAGGTATCAATCTTTCATTAAACTCAACTAAGGATACTGAGTTTGACTTTGACTTTTGGTTTTTACTTGACTTTTATGTTAATGTAGTTTGCTTAAGATTTGGAATGTGAACAAGTGCACTGGTGTGGTGGGTGTGTTTAACTGCCAAGGGGCGGGTTGGTGTAAAGTTGAAAAGAAAACCCGAATCCATGACGCGTCTCCCGGTATTCTTACGTGTGCGGTTCAGTCTGCTGACTGTGGACACACTAAGTGAAGTGGCGGGCCTGGGATTTTGGAATGGTGAAACAGTTGTGTACTGTCAAAGATCAGGTAACAAACCTTTTCAACCTTCCTATAAACTTTGACCAATGTTGACCAAATAAGTAAATGCGTCAAAATTGTCACCTCTGTTGTAGGGAGATAATTCGGTTACCGAAAGGCGTGTCATTACCCGTAACACTCAAGGTTCTAGAATATGAATTATTCCACTTTTGCCCTTTGAATTACAGATCTTTATTTGATTTGTATGAGATTTAGATTTTCTTATTGCTTGTACATATTGTTATGATTATAGAGAGTTCAAATTGTTTGTTGATTATTGTTTATTAAATGTTATTATATTGTAATATGAACTTGTAGAGATCATAAAAGGTTCGTTTTTTACTTAATATGGTGATCGAACCG
Organism: Bidens hawaiensis; assembly: GCF_021521415.1. NCBI lineage: Eukaryota > Viridiplantae > Streptophyta > Magnoliopsida > Asterales > Asteraceae > Bidens > Bidens hawaiensis. The sequence goes on from NW_027498126.1 coordinate 131,521, forward strand.
TTATGATTCGTGATTGTCACGAATTACGGATTTTAAATTGCTTTGTGTGAGTTTTAGATGTTGTTGGATCAAATCCATACATGATTTGTTTTGGAGAATGTCTATTCATGAAGTAATTGTTTTTGTGTTAATTATAGAGAAGTCCGACTATTTGTTGATTATGGTTTATTTTAATGTTATTATATTGTAATATGAACTTGCAAAGTTCAAAAAAGGTTATATTTTTAACTTAATATGGACCATATGGTGATATAAACCGTTACGAAGTCGTGATTGTCGAGAATTACAGAGCTTTATATTGCTTTGTATGAGTTTTAGATGATGTTATTGCTTGTTAATCAAATATGTAACTCTGTTTGGGGATGTTTATGCATAAAGTAACTGTTTGTAGAGAGTATTGATTAAGTTATGTGGTTATGATTATAGAGAGTCAAAATTGAAACAGAGTTTAAGACCAAGTACTTTTTGGGCTTCATTTTCTTGACCCATG